>NC_080545.1:97809650-97877150 GCF_028640845.1 Ahaetulla prasina
CCCAAAATAAGATTAATGCTCGATCAAATACAGTTTATTAATGAATATTTAAAACTACATGATAATCAGATAATCTCTAGGAACTGTGAGAGTTGAAATCCACCCATTTTAAAGCATGCTGGCTGGGGAATTCTGGGAATTGAAGTCCGCCCATCTTAAAATATGCTAACTGGGGAATTATGGGAGTTGAAGCAGGGGTGAAATCCAGCAGGTTCTGACAGGTTCTGGAGAACTGATAGTGGAAATTTTGAGCAGTTCGGAGAACCGGTAGCGGAAATTTTGAGTAGTTTGGAGAACTGGCAAATACCACCTCTGGCTGGCCCCAGAGTGGGGTGGGAATGGGGATTTTGCAATATCCTTCCCCTGCCACACCCACCAAGCCACACCACGCCCACCAAGCCACGGCCACAGGACCGATAGTAAAAAAAAAATGGATTTCACCACTGAGTTATTATTATTATTATTATTTATTCGATTTTTATACCGCCCTTCTCCCGAAGGACTCAGGGTTGAAGTCCGTCCATCTTAAAACATGCTTGGTTGGGAAAATATGGGAGTTAAAGTCCGCCCATCTTAAAGCATACTGGCTGGGGAGTAATGGGGGTTGTAGTCCACCCATCTTAAAGCATGCTGGCTGAGGAATTCTGGGAGTTAAAGTCTACTCATCTTAAAGCATGCTGGCTAGGGAATTTTGGGAGTTGAAGTCCACCCATCTTAAAGCCTGCTGGCTGAGGAATTCTGGGAGTTGGAGTCCACCCGTCTTAAAGCCTGCTGGCTGGAGGATTCTGGGAGTTGGAGTCCACCCATCTTAAAGCCTGCTGGCTGGGGAATTCTGGGAGTTGAAGTCCTCCCGTCTTAAAGCATGCTGGCTGGGGAATTCTGGGAGCTGAAGTCCTCCCGTCTTAAAGCCTGCTGGCTGGGGAATTCTGGGAGTTGAAGTCCACCCATCTTAAACCATGCTTGGCTAGGGAATTCTGGGAGTTGAAGTCCACCCCTCTTAAACCATGCTTGGCTAGGGAATTCTGGGAGTTGAAGTCCACCCGTCTTAAAGCCTGCTGGCTGGCGACACTGCAACTATCTCAAATACATGCCAAACGTCCCAATTCTGATCACGTGACTTTGGGGAAATGCTGCAATGGTCGTAAGTTTGAAAAACAGTCCTAAGTCGCTTGTTTCAGGGCCGTTGTAACTTTGAACGGTCGCTAAACGAATGGAGGTAAGTCGAGGACTACCTGTACAGCCTTCTGCCCTGTGCAATGGGCATTTCAGGCTTCTAGAGTGAGGGCTACAGAAGGCCAGGCCCCACAATCCCACGCTCATCTCTTCTGCTTTCCCGCCCCTCCCCAAAGAAAAATAAATAAATTGCTTTTTAACGTTTCAATTAGGAAGTGCATAGGAGTCAATCAAAGGGAGGCACACATTGTGAAGTGCCTGTTTGCCTTTTCCAGCCCCTGGACTCTTCAATTATCTATAATGAACTTCTTAACTGCAGCCTCAAACCTTTTTATATGCTAACGAAGGCTGGATTGAAGCTGTGGCAATAAGGAATGAAAAGCCGCAGCGGCTTTTGCTGGAGAGCGAGGGACAAAACCGGATCTGGAAAGCTTCTGGTTCCCTTCCTTTGGTCTCAAGCACGACCTCTTCCATCAGGGGTGTCGAACTCGCGGGCCCGCGGGCTGGGTGCGCCAGGTGCTGGCCACGCCCACGCCTGGTTTAGCGAAGGGGGGGGGGAGTCACGATACGTCATGTGACGACGTCGAGTTTGATACCCTTGTCTTATACCCTGGATGTCAATCGATCAGAATAGAGCTGGAAGGGACCTTGGAGGTCTTCTAGTCCATATATATATATATATATATATATATATATATATATATATATATATATATATGTCTATCTCACTATCTCTATCTCCTTTTTTCTCTATCCATCTATCTATTCATCCATCCATCCATCCATCCATCCATATCTGTCTGTCATCTCTCTCTCTCTCCTCCCTCCATTTCTACATCTGTCTATGCATCTATTGGCCGGCCATCCATCCGTCCATCTATCCAATTTATCCATCCGTCCATCCATCCATCCATCCATCCATCCATCCATCCATCCATCCATCCATCCATCCAACTCTTTCTGGCCATCCATCCATCCATCCATTGTCCTATCTCTCTCTCTCTTCTCTCTCTCTCTCTTTAACTATCTAACTATCATCCATCCATTCATCAATCCAGGTCTCTGTCTGTCTGTCTGCCTGCGTGCCTGCCTACCCACCCACCCATCCATCTATCCATTCATCCACTTGTCTCTCCATCCATCCATCCATCCAACTCTTTCTGTACATCCATCCATTGTCCTTTCTCTCATCCATGCATGTTTCTGTCTGTCTGTCTGTGTACATCTATCTATGTATCTATCTATCTATCTATCTATCTATCTATCTATCTATCTATCTATCTATCTATCTATCTATCTATCTATCTATCATCTCTCTCTCTCTCTCTATCATCTATATCTATCTATCTATCTATTTATCTATCTATCTTTCTATCTATCTATCTACCATCCATCCATCCATGTCTCTGCCTGCCTACCTGCCTGCCTACCCACCACCCACCCATCCATCCATCTATCCATTCATCCACTTCTCTCTCCATCCATCCACCCAACTCTTTCTGTCCATCCATCCATCCGTCCGTCCATCCACCCATCCATCGTCTTATCTCTCTCTCTCTCTCTCATCCATCCATGTCTCTGTCTGTCTGTCTGTGTACATCTATCTATCTATCTATCTATCTATCTATCTATCTATCTATCATCCATCCATCCATGTCTCTATCTGCCTACCCACCCACCCACCCACCCACCCATCCAGCTATCTATCTATCTATCTATCTATCTATCTATCTATCTATCTATCTATCTATCTATCTATCTATCTATCTATCATCCATCCATCCATCCATCCACCCATGTCTCTATCTGCCTACCCACCCACCCATCCATCCATCCAGCTATCTATCTATTTAACTACCATCAGGATAAACCTGGAGGCCTCTTGATGCACCAACCCACCCACTCACACATCCATCTCACGCTTTTAATATTGTCCCATTTGAAAGGGCTCGTTTTTTAAAAAAGAGACAGTCTCCCCTTGGAGGGTCGCATCTTGGCTTTCCCCCCCCCCAACTCCACCTTCCCCCATCTTGCCCTCCCTCCCCTCCCACCTGGCTCTTCCTGCACCTGTCAAGAATTCTCTTTTCCCCCCCCCACTCCCTCCCACCCCACATCCAACCAGCGGGGCTCTTGACAACTCCCGAGGCCAGGGAATCTCGCTGCTCCTGAAGTGCCAGCTTCGGGGAGAGGAAAAGGGAAAAAAAAAAAGGGAGGACAAAGAAAATCAGCGCATTTGAACCTGAAGGAGGCTCTTGAAGGATTCCGAGCGGAGCGGCAGCTGGCTCAGAGAATGGAGTATCTGCCAGCTGAAAACGATGAAATAACATTTGAAGTTCTCGTCCTTTTATGTGGCTCGAGCCAGGAACGAGTTGGAACCCTGGTAGCGTGCAAGCTTCTTCTTTTTTTAAAAAAAAAAAGAATATTTTTTATTATTTATTTTTTTCACATTTCCAACTTCTTTTCATCTCCTTCTCTCGCTTGGCCCCCTCCCCATTTTCAGAGGCCAGCGCAAGCAAGCACAGCGAGATGAAAAAAAAAATATTCAGCGTAATTAGATGATTAAGTACCTTTTAAGCCTGAGCCCTAACAGGCTGGTTATCTGGAATTGCTCTTTTTTTAAAAAAAAAAAACATTCCCAGCTTTTATTCTTACCGACGTCTTTTCTGCCTCGTATCACCCCTACCTCTTTTTTCGTGCACGCCACCCGGCTTTCTTCCTCACAAAAAAAACCCCCCCAATTTCCTTTCAAGACTTTGAAAAAAAGATACTGTTGAAATACAGAGCCACAAGAAAGAGGATTAAGGCTTTGTTTCCCCTGTTCGTTCAAACCTGCTTAGCCTCGCTCTGTGCCGGACGCGCCAGGCCCGGTGGATGGGGTGAGAGGAGAATGGAGATCTCAGGAGGGATCCGTATCCTGCGCAAATGTTGCTTGCCACCTCAAAGGCCCGATCCGATGCAAAAAGCCGCTATGACGGGGCTTTAATCATGCGCCAGCCAGCCTGTTCTAACCCGGCTCCCCAAACACGACAAACCCTCTGAAGTGAACTCAAAAGATTCCTTTATTAGGAGCACCGGCAGCCCCGGTTAAAAAAAGTTCCTCTCTTACCGCAAGCTGACAACTACGGGAGATGAATAGTTGTCAGCCACATCTACTCACCTCCGCCCCCTGTCTTTTATCCCCAGAGCTAGGGTGGAGCTTTGCTAGCAACAGTGGCTCTTCTGTCCCAAGGACCGGCTCATAGATTTCCACTGCTCTCCTCTCCTCTGCCTTCTGCACATCTGTGCGTCAAGCAGTGGACTCAGCTTTTCCTCCTCTTCCTCATCAGCCACCTTTAGACCTGGAGGCTGTTGACTCTCCATCTGAGGGCTGACGGACAGCCAAGGCTCCGCCCTCCCTCTCCCCCCTCGGAGCTCACAAGTTGCCTTGATGCTGACCCCGATTCCCACTCCTCCTCCTCCTCCTCCGATTCAGCTGCTGGAGGGGCCAGCGGCCATGGATTTTCCCATGAAAAATGCTGCAGGGCAGGTCTGGGAGCATGAGTCATTTGTCCTAGGGAAATTTCAGGATTGGAAATGAAGTAGCTCAGAGGAAAGGAGATATAGGCAATCCTCAATTTATGACCATTCATTTAGTGACCATTTAGCTGACCAAGAAGTGGTCTACTTTGTCAAATGCCTTCCTGAAATCTAAATCGATTAATGAACAGTGACGAACCATCTGAAATATTCCTCAGAATTCTGGATATTTGGACCGGGTTAAATGTTAAATTTAACATTTAAAGTGTTAAGTGTTACAGGTAGTCCTCAACTTACAATAGTTTATTTAGTGACCATTCGAAGTTACAACGGCACTGAAAGAAGTGACTTGTGATGTTTTTCAGACTTGGGCTCAAATGTGGTCATACGTCGAGGACTACCCGTAGTTGGGGTAACTGTTTGACTGTTTCAATAGTGATGAGCTACAAAGCAGGAAATAAAGGACAGAATAGAGCTGGAGTGGGTGGGCGGAGCCAACTGATCATGGGAGCTACCGGTTCTCCCAAACCGGCCAGAACCTCCTGAATATCACGTCTGCTTGACATCCTCCCAAGAAACGTGAAGCCTTATCTGATTGTTCCCAGGGGAAGGCAAGCAGTCTGGGGAGGTTCTTGCAACAGAGGTGGTACACAATAAAGTTGCTGACTTTAGCTATTCACAAGTGGCTCGAATCGTTTACTACCTGATCCCTTGGCTGATCACGGAAAGTCAAACAAATCCAGTTTAGCACTCAAATGGGAGGTCCCCATGAGATTTCAGAGTGGTAGGAGACATTAGGAAGTTGAAAAATATCCTGGAAGAAATCCAGGGCTTCCAATAGAAACCATATTTGTATTGTTACCAAGGAAATTAGATGGATGTGTCCATATCTAGCCACCGGGAATCAAGATCAACTCTAGATAAGGTAACTTGGATATTCCATTAAAAAATAACCATATATATATGTGTGTGTGTGTGTTTTCTGAGGTTTTCGCGGGTATTTGCATGTAGGTCCTTGGCTATTCGGGTTCTCTCCCGCGTAAAATTGGAATTGTTTCGACGAAGTCTCATTCGTCATCTTCAGGCTTCAGCTTCGTGCTTCTGGGAGCAATGTGTGATTGCAGCTGTTTCTTCCTTTTTAACTGCTAGTGGGGGTTTGAACTGATTGGATGGGAGCTTGGCTGTGCTCTGATTGGATGGGGTTTTTTTTGTGCTCTGATTGGCTGGGGGTGTGTCCTATTTGGGTGGGGGCTTGGTTGTGCTCAGATTAGTCTGAGTTGCAGGGGGATTTGAGCTGGTGAGCTGCATTGCTGTTGTTTGGCTTCGTGTTTGTGGTTGTGCTACATCTGTGGTTGTGCTATATATATATTCAAAATGAAATAAAGCAAAAAATAAAGCATATTGATTCTTTTGCTTTATTTCATTTTAAATATATTAGAATATTTGTAGCTCAGGGTTCAACTATGAGGTACTTGGTGCTGTCACAGCTTGGTTGTTTTCTTGCTGACGTTTCATTACCCATCTTGGTAACATCATCAGTGCTGGAAGGGAGTGGGGTTTGCAGTGAGGGGGGGAGGAGGATGAGGAGGAAGAAGAGGAGGAAGTAGACTATGGGGTCATTGGTGCTCTCTGAGCTTGGTTGTTTTTCTTGCAGATGTTTCATTACCCAACTAAGTAACCTCATCAGTGTTAGAAGCAGTGGTGGGATTCAAGTAATTTAAAAACCGGTTCTCTGCCCTAATGATTTCTTCCAACAACCAGTTCACCAAACTGCTAAGAAAGTTAACAACCGGTTCTCCCAAAGTGGTGTGAACTGGCTGAATCCCACCACTGGTTAGAAGGGAGTGGGGCTGGTGGAGAGGAGGAGGAGGAGGAGGAGGGCTGTGGCATTCTTGGTGCTCTCTGAACTTGGTCGTTTTCTTGCAGACGTTTATTGAACCAACAAGCTAACATCATTAGTGCTAGTTAATGGGTTTTGCTCTGTTTATATACGAGTATACAAGGCAAACCACTTGTATATAAACAGAGAGCAAGCCCCATTCCCTTCTAACACCGATGATGGTACCTGGCTGGGTCATGAAACATCTGCAAGAAAGCAAACCTGTTTATCAGCACCAAGGACCCCATCTTTTCATTCTTTTCACAACAGGGACACAAAGCTAATCTTGTTGTGGTCCATCAGCAGCCTGCGGACCTGGCAGTGGAGTCGGACAGTGAGGAGGCTGGAGAGGACAATGGGCCAGTCCTGGAATCAGGGGAAGACCCGAACAAGGGTCTGCCTCAGAGGCAGAGATGGGGCCAGGGCCATCTGGGAGTGATGCGCAGACTCCAGAGCCTCCAGAGGTGGACAGCAGAGAGGCAGAGGAAGAGGAGGAGCCTGTTCCTAGTGCATGCATGCAAAGAGCTACCAGAAGGCAAGAGCAGCTGAAGCAAAAAGGACGACTCGGGAGTAAGGCCAGGAGATGATTGGCCCCTCCCATAAGGCTTAAAAGAGCAGCAACGAGTCGTTGGGTTCTTTGTGGAAAAGCAACGTTGATTCCATTGCTTCTTGTCAGCGTCTCTTGAACTTTGTGGGCGTTTTGCCAAGAAAAGCCTTTGGCAGGTTGCCAAAGACAACAAAGATTGGCGATAAGGCTGAAGGACTGTTTATAAAGAATTTGTTTTGGACTAAGCTGAGAATGAATGAATTCTCAGCTGTTTTACTGAAATAAGTTTGTTCAGGACTGAATTGTGTTTGGTAATCACGACTTGGGCCTCGGTCACAACAAAGCTCCCGGGTTCTGTAGGAGCTTGCTGCTTTTATCAACATGACAAAAGGACATTGTGCCATCCTACCACGAGCTCTGATTCTTTCAGACTGGAGTGTGACATCAGGACACATGTGTACAGAAAGGAAGGTGCAACTCTCATCATTCTGTTCCTGCTTACTTCTCGTGGACGTTGCAGCCCTAGCCTCTAAGAGTTAAACAGAAAACACCATCTAGTTCTCTCTTCTCCTGAATTATTAAAGGCAATTCGGAGTGAAGACTCAGCACAATTTCCACCTGACGGATCTATCGATCGATAGCTCTTGTAATTGAGACTAATGCAAACTTGTAGCCCAGCGTCCCTAATTTAAAGTCACGGGAGCACCACAAATCCTAAGACTTCTAAGCAAGAAGGACCAATTGGGATGGAACGTGCGGATGACCTTGGGGTGCCCAAGGGGAAGAGATGCTGTCTAGAAAGCAATCAGATAAGACAAGCAGGAGGAGCCTCCAGTGGCTTAACGGACAGAGGAAGAAACTTAGAAAGAATGGCCCTAATTGATAAAGCAGATAAAAGTGGCGGCGGGACATTTGTGGAGGTAGTCCTCGAGTTGTGACCACAACTGAGGCCAAAATTTCTGTTGGTAAGCAAGACAGTTGTTAAGTGGATTTTGCCCCATTTTACAACCTTCCCTGCCACTGTTGCTAAGTGAATCACTGCAGTTATTATGTTAAAAAGGTAAAGGTTCCCCTAGCACATATGTGCTAATCGTTCCCGACTCCAGGGGACGGTGCTCATCTCCGTTTCAAAGCCGAAGAGCCAGCGCTGTCCGAAGACGTCTCCGTGGTCATGTGGCTGGCATGACTCAACGCCAAAGGCGCACGGAACGCTGTTATCTTCCCACCAAAGGTGGTCCCTATTTTTCTACTTGCATTTTTTACCTGCTTTCGAATTGCTAGGTTGGCAGAAGCTGGGACAAGTCACGGGAGCTCATCCCATTACATGGCACGAGGGATTCGAACCGCTGAACTGCTGAGCTTTTGATCGACAAGCTCAGCGTCTTAGCCACTAAGCCACCGCCTCCCTTCTGTTGTTATGTTACTAACACAATTGTTAAATGAATCTGGCTTTCTCCCTAGACCAGTCAGGTTAATCTTTTTGGTCTCGAGTGCCCAAAGCACATGTGCAAATGGACGCATGTATGCCTGAATCACCAAAATGCAATGCGCATGCATACCCTGCGCATACGCCCCAGCCCCCCACGCCCTGTTTTCGCTTCCAAGTTGGTGCAGGAGGATTTCCAGGCCCAAAACAGGGTGGAAAACAAAATACTGGCCAGCTGATCGGCACGCCAGAAACCCGGAAGACTAGCTGGCTGGGGCACATGTGCACGTGACAGAAACCGGAAGTTCATTTTCGGACACGTGCATGCACCATTGGAAGCTCCTCTTCCGAGTTGCAACCAAGACAAGCGCGCACACTTCCTTTTTGCCACTCAGTGATGAAAAGGTTTGCCATCACTGATCTAGATGGTTTCGACAGAGGACTGGATGCGTTCACAGTGGGGAGGTCTATTATGCAATTGTTGTGCCTCGCCCGCCCTCCTCTCCGCAGCCGGGCCCCTCCCATCTCCTGCTATTTCAGCCAGAGACTGATAGTGAAGAAGAATGGCCTGGCATGCCTCCAGCCCCCAGCCCTGGCACCATGCCCGGACAGACTGAGCAAACAAACCTCCCTACTATAGCATGTGAGCACGAAGCCAGCCACGAATTAGAATTGCCGGCAGCTGAGCAGGAGGATGAAAGGTGGGTAGATCCCCACTTCCGGAGAATGGAGAGGCGACGTCAGCAAAAGGAAGGGAGGGGCAGGCCTGGATAAGTGCTGAGTCATGGAGCCAGACCCCATGGCCTATATAAAGGATCTGCTTTTTGGCATTCCTTGAGTCAAGCAAAGTCTCATCTGGTTTGCTGAAGTCACACCTTGGATTCCTGCCTGCCCTGAGAACTCTGACAGGAATTTGGCAAAGCTGCAGAGGCTTCGTGGCCACTCTTGATACAGACTTCCAAGACCCGGCCGTCAGAGGAGGAGTGGGACACGACATCTATCTTCAGTTTATTGGTCACTGTCTTCAATTTCCAGTGTCTCCACGCACCAGTTAAAGGGGAACCATGATGACGGAAGGTGTCGTGTCCCCCTCCCCCTCCGACGACCAGGTCTAGGAAGTCCGTATCAAACGTGGCAACGAAGCCTCTGCAGCTTGCCAAATTCCTCCGAGGTTTCTCAGGGCAGGCAGGAGTCCAAGTTGTGACTTCAGCGATAGCAGCAAACTAGATGAGACTTTGCTTGACTCAAGGTTGGAATGCCAAAAGCAGGTCCTTTATATAGGCTGTGGGGTGTGGCTCCATGACTCAGCATTTATCCAGGCCTGCCCCACCCTACCTTCTGCTGGCGTCGCCTCTCAGATCTCCGGAAGCGAGGATCCTCCCACTCTGAATTCTCTTCAGCTGTCTCTACTATCGGCATCTGGGAAAGGGAGGGGTCAGAGGGAGCAGGTCCGGGTAATTGAACCACTTGGCTGACTTCCTGCTCTGATGGCTGCGTCAAAGGAACACACACTGTAGGAGTGAGCTGTATCGGCCTTATCTGTTTGCTCCTGCCATCCCCTCTGGGCATGGGGCCAGGGCCGGGGGCTGGAGGCATGATAGGCCATTCATCTTCATTATCAGACTCGGAGTCTAATGACAGGCCCGGGAGGAGACGGGAGGGGCCCGGCTGAGGAGGATGAGGCACAACAGAAGGCAATATCTCCATCACCTGCATTCAACAAACCTAGGGGCACTTGGTTGGCCATCGGGAGCAGAGGTGGTATTCAGCCAGTTCGGACCAGTTCGGGTGAACCGGTAGAGGAAATTGTGGGTGGGCCTGCTCACCCACCTTGGCTCTATGCCATCCTATTTAGGTACGTTTATGACAGTGGTAGGTTCCAACCGGTGTTACCACCGGTTCGTTTTGCGCACGCGCTTTGCTTCCGGTTTCTGATGCATGCATGCATCGTGGCCAGCTAGTCTTCCAGGTTTCTGGCGTGCATGCGCTCACAACGATCAGCTGGCCAGTGTGCAAGCTCATGCAGGAAAACGGAAGACCAGCTCTTCCAATTTCCGGCACTGCCACATGCAAAAAGATCATCACATGTGCACATGTGCCAGAAACCCAGAAGAGGAACATGTGACGCCACTTGTGCCAGGCAACGTGGCTCCGTGTGCCACTTCGGGCATGCATGCCATAAATTCGCCATCACGGGTATATGTTCTCCTGCTTGAACAGGGAGTTGGACCTTCCGACCCTATAATTCTATGTTCTAATCCCAAATATTCCAACTTCCAAGGAGGGAAGCTTTGAAAAGAATGCTTCTAAGAGATGGAATGAAGATGTTTATGGGATCAGGGGTGATATCCAGCAGGTTCTGACAGGTTCTGGAGAACCGGTAGTGGAAATTTTGAGCAGTTTGGAGAACCTGCAAATACCACCTCTGGATGGCCCCATGTCGTGTCTGCGCCCCCCAAGCCAGGGCCCCTGCCAGAAAGTGACTCGGAAAGTGAGGGGGAAGGGCCATCAGGACTTACTTCTGGAGCACCAGCTTCCCTGGCTCAGCTCCAGGAGCCAGAGGCAGGCCAGGTGGAGGAGATAATGAGGCCGCCGTCCCCTGACTCTTTCCCCCCCCAGGCCACGCCTCCAGACCCGGCTGATGGCAATCAGGCCTGGCTGGACCCTAGGTTTCATAGGCAGGAGAGGCAGGAACAACAGAAGCAAGGGTCGGGCAGGCCTAGGAAGTGCTGAGTCATGGAGCCACACCCCAAGGGATATAAAAGCAGCAAGGGCTGCTATACTTCTTCGTGGCAAGCAAATCAACTGCTTGACTAGAGCTGAAGTACTGTTTGTTCCTGGTTGACTCATCGGCATCAAGAGAGATAACAGAGACACTTGGCAGACGCTTGCTAGTTTGCTGCCAGAAGCTGATAGTTGCCGGGTAATTAAGTCATCGCTCAGATGGAGGCGAGGGGGACAGAACACCCCAGAGTGGGGTGGGAATGGAGAATTTGCAATATCCTTCCCCCAGGATTGAAGAGGGAATGGGGATTTTGCAGTATCTTTCCCCTGGAGTGGGGTGGGAATGGAGATTTTGAAGTATCCTTCCCCTGCCATGCCCACCAAGTCACGCCCACAGAACTGGTAGTAAAATAATTTGGATTTCACCACTGTTCAGGATGGAAATGGTTTTAACTGGGGAATGGAATAAACGCACGGAGGAATGTCTCTCAAGGACTTTTGGTCCCCTTCAGATAAGCCACAGATTGTCATCCCGCCGTGCAATGATGGTTGGATCTCTGCTAGTGGGCACTGTACATGGCAAACCATCATCCTGACCTAGCAAGGTTATTCTTATCTCCTTTTCACAACAGTGGCTATAATTTTTAGGGGTTTTGTTTTTTCTCCGCTCCTCTTCTGATAAGCTGATATCATCTCATTGCAGTAGCTGTCTACTATGCTTCTTCCTCCCCTATCTGGTAAACATCACACGCATCCTCTTCCGCCCCCAAACCCACCCCATTCAAAGAAATAATAACCACAGATTCTTCAACTCAAGGGCTGCCAAAACATATTTCAAAGCAGCTGGCTGTGTTTTCAAAAGCCCCCTGAAAAGGGAAATTATACGCCCAAAGCAAAGTGTTCCGATCCCCCAATCGCGCGATCCGATCGTCCGCCTTTTTTTTTGAAATCAGCTCTTTGCCGACCGTATACGTATTTCCGTTTTATTGCCGAGGTGAAGTTTTGAAAATGAGACGAATAGGGCTTTGTGCAGTCTGGCCTCTTTGAGAATACCAGACGAGTTTGGGTTTTAATTAATAAGAGGAATGAAAGGAAATCAAATCGCCGGATCTAGAACAAAGAACTCCGCTTCTCAATGACCCAGGCTGAGTCATTGCTTAAAGTTGTAGCCGCGATGAAAGTCGCATTGCTCCCAATCGGTGGTGGGATGCAACCGGTTTAACAACCGCTTCAGTGACCTGTGCGCTTCACGTGCGCATGTGTGTTTCACACGTGTACAACGTTCAAAATACAGCAGTTGGAAGCTCAGCTGCTTACCTTCTAAGGCAGCCCAGGTCAGTAGAACAGCGGAGGCGCGGAATCAGCTGAGCCAGAAAGAAGGAAATATGCGACACGATACGGCGAGGGCAGGTGGGCAGGGCCAGCTGATCATCGGAACTACCGGTTCGTCCAAACCAGTTCGAACCAGCTGAATACCACCTCTGCTTCCAATGCTCATAAATCTTTTGATGAGGTTTGTGATTTGGAATCTGGATATCGTTAGGGCTATGCATATTCCAAAAATGAGCTTCAGCGCAGGGAAGAAGCATCTATTCAGAACTTGTCTGTGTCAACCCTGGAAGCGAACCTGGCTGAGGCCATCTTGGAAGCTTCAGGTTTGCCACAAGGGACAGGAAGAGGGGGCGGGGAGATATAGTAGCTAGCCGGGGATGTGTAGTTAAAAGAAAACATTTTCCTGTGGGAGCCAAGGACATTCCAACGAGTGGCTGGGGAGTGGAGGAGTGAAGTAACCAAGCAACTGGCCAGCACCTCTATTGGACAATGTGACTGATGGTGTTGTGCCTCGCCCGCCCTCCTCTCCTCAGCTATCTGAGCCAGAGTGCCAGGCCTGGAAACCATACTAGACTTTAGGGTTCCAGACGCTGCCACATTTTTCCCCTGAGGGGAAGAAGGGGGGTTGAGAGATATGGTAACATTCTTCAAGCGGTCAAGGTCGGATGGTGTTCACATCTGCAGGAAGAGTGGCGAGAAGATATTCGAATGAACTGGGAGAACGTGGGACCATGTGACCAGCAAAGGGGTCAGGGGGGTGGGACTCTTGGGGTTTGTATAACTGGGAAAAGATTCCGGAAGTTCAGTTTTGGAATTTCACTCATCGTGTGCCAGTTTCCTCATGCTAGTAAAGAACTCTGAAAGACAATGGCTTCTGAGGTTTTTTTATGGAGAAGAGGTTTTTCTGGAACCCTGACACAGAGACTGATAATGAAGAAGAATGGCCTGGCATGCCTCCAGCCCCCAGCCCTGGCACCATGCCCGGACAGAATGAGCAAACAAACCTCCCTCCTACAGCGTGTGAGCAAGAAGCCAGCCACGTGCTAGAAGTGCCGGCAGCAGAGCAGGAGGACGGAAAGACACAGTGGACGGATCCCCGCTTCTGGAGAATGGAGAGGCGACGTCAGCAAAAGGAAGGGAGGGGCAGGCCTGGATAAGTGCTGAGTCATGGAGCCACACCCCATGGCCTATATAAAGGACCTGCTTTCTGGCATTCCTTGAGTCAGGCAAAGTCTCCTCTGGTTGCTGAAGTCACACCTTGGATTCCTGCCTGCCCTGAGAACTCTGACAGGAATTTGGCAAAGCTGCAGAGGCTTTGTGGCCACGCTTGATACAGACTTCCCAGACCGGGCCGTTGGAGGAGGAGTGGGACACGACAGATGGCTTGGGAGGGAAAGGAAAGCTTTTACTTTTTAATTTGGTGAAAAAAACTTTCAGAGTCGGTTTTCACCAGTTGTGCCAATATGGTGTACCTAATAAATCGTTCCTTGAGGGAGCTACCTGCCTCGGAGTTCTGCTTTCAATGAGTTGCCTTACTTGGAACGCTGACATTCCGCGATTCTTGAACGAAGCCTGATCTTTCCCCAGGATTGTGCTGCTGTCCTGGGAAAAGATGCAGCTGCTTTAAAAAGTTGTAGGCAGGGGCTACTTTTCTGCAGGCCTTCGTGTCCCAGAGCAGAGGTCTCCAAACCTGGCAACTTTAAGGCTCCTGGACTTCAACTAGCCTATGGAGTTGAAGTCCACAAGCCTTAAAGTTGCCAGGTTTGGATACTCCTGTCCCAGAGCAATTTTTTTTCTGGAACCCACAGTCAGTGTTGCACAGACTGATCAGGTATTTTGAAGCTTGGAAAATGGTGGGGGGTTTTTTTTTTTGGTTTTTGTTTATTTGCATTTATATCCCGTCCTTCTCCGAAGACTCAGGGCGGCTTACACTATGTCAAGCAATAGTCTTCATCCATTTGTATATTATATACAAAGTCAACTTTATTGCCCCCCCCAACAATCTGGGTCCTCATTTTCCCTACCTTATAAAGGATGGAAGGCTGAGTCAAGCTTGGGCCTGGTGGGACTTGAACCTGCAGTAATTGCAGGCAGCTGCTGTTAATAACAGACTGTCTTACCAGTCTGAGCCACCAGAGGCCCCTGATCTTTTTTGATTTTTTGATCGTTTTTGATCTTTCAAATGAGTTGGAGTGACAGGTGGTCCTTGATTTACAAACCATTCCTTCAGCGACAGTTCGGTGGCACTAAAAACAGACTTACAACTGGTCCTTGCAGCATCCTTACGGGTTGGGTATTTTAAAATGGGCAATCGACCTCCCAAAAGGGCTTTTTTTTTCAAGAGGCAACCGGACTTTCTTGTATTTAACAGTAACAGAGTTGGAAGGGACCTTGGAGGTCATCTAGTCCAACCCCCTGCTCACGCAGGAGACCTGTACTAGGGATTCGAACCGCCGAACTGCCGACTTTTTTTTCTTTTGAAGACGTTTCGCTTCTCATCCAGGACGCTTCTTCAGCTCTGATTGGATGGCGAAGAATGGAAGGGTTTATACTCCTTCCAGGCAGCTGGTCGTTTGCCTCCTTTTAGAGAGTCGTTGAGGTCACTTGGAGGTTTGTCTGTGTCCTTAGGATCCCCCGAGTAGTGCAAACGGGCGTGGAGCCTTCCTGGAACTGCTGAAAGGACAGTACAATTCCAAGAAGGTTCCACACCCATTTGCACCACTCAGGTGACCCTGAGGAAACAGATAAACCTCCAGGTGGCCTCAACAACTTGTCGTGACCCAGGTCCAAGTAGGTAGTAGGAAACTCAGTCCGTGAAAAAAACAAACAAACTTTATTCGAACAGCTAAGAATTATTTCATTCCCAGAGTCGCTCAACTCAAATTTAAACAAATGCCTCCCAACACAAATTCCTCCGTCCTATCGCAAACCTTGGTCCAATTAGGCAAACTGCCAAATGTTCTTGGCAAATGTTCAGAAGTCACAGAAATAAATGCAAGACGTAGATGAAGCAGAAGACGAAGCTACCAACGTTGTTTTCTGGCAAAGCCCAAACACTGTTGCTGGTCTGTTTTAAGCCTTATGGGAGGGGCCAGGCATCTCCTGGCCTTACTCCCAAGTCGTCCTCTCTGCTTGAGCTGCTATTGCCTTCTGGCAGCTCGTTTCATGCGTGCATTAGAAACAGGCTCCTCCTGTTCCTCTGCCTCACTACTGTCAGCCTCTGGAGGCTCTGGAGTCCGCACCTCACTCCCTGATGGCCCTGGCCCCACCTCAGCCTCATCGCTGTCTGACTCCGTTGCCAGCTCCGGAGGCTGCTGGCAGACCACAACACAACTCTCGAAAAGGATACAAATGACCAGCTGTCTGCAAGGAGTATCAATCCTTCCTTTCTGTCGTGTCCCACTCCTCCGCTGACGGCCGGGTCAGGGAAATCCGAATCAGGCTTGCCTCTGCAGCTCTGCCCAAAGTCCTAGCAAAGTCCTCAGAGCAGGCAGGAGACCAGTAAGTGACTTCAGCAAGATAAGTTCGACTTTTGCCTGACTCAGAGACTGCCAGAAAGTAGATCCTTTATATAGGCCATGGGGTGTGGCTCCATGACTCAGCACTCATTAAGGCCTGCCCCTCCCTTCCTTCTGTTGCCTCCGCCTATCCAATCTTCTGATGCGAGGATCACTCCAATCAGCTGTTGGTAATAAACCCTCCTCAGGCTCACATGCTGTGGAGGAGGGGGAGGGGTCTAGCTGCTCCGTTTGCCTGGGCATGGAGTCAGGGCTGGGGCAGGGAGATGCTCCTTCTTCTGCACTTTGTCTGGGCATGGAGCCAGGACTGGGGCCGGGAGGCATACATTCCTCCGTGTTCGGGAGCAGATAAGAAGGCCCCGGCTGCTCTGAGGGCGGGCAAGACACAACACTTTCCCTACCATCCAGTCCGAGCTGAAGAAGCTTCTTGGATGAGAACGTCTTCAAAGAAAAACAAGAAAGTCCAGTTGCTTCTTGAAAAAAACCCCCAAAAAAAGCAACTTTGGGACAACCACAACTGACATGTACTTATGACGGTTGCAGCATTATGGGATCACGTGATTGCCACTTGTGTGACCTTCCCAGCTGACTTCCAACAACGCAAAACCGAAGGCGGAAGCCAGCTTCGATTAACAACCGTGCGACTCCCTTAACAACCGCGGTGACTCACGTAACCAGCACAACAAAAAGATCACAAAAGGTCGTCACTTAACGACGGCCTTGCTTAGCGATGGACACTCTGATCCCGATTGTAGTCGTAAGCCGAGGACTACCTGGATATATTTGATTTCTATACAGCTGTCGATAAAGTTATTTAACGAACCGCTCAGGGTCTTCAGCCCTTTTAAATGGCAACTACCGTTGCAAACAATCTGAGCCATGGAATTCATGCTGAGCACTGGCCAAATATCCAGAATTCCGGGTTGTTCCCAATTCCTAATATTCCCAATATCCAGAATTCCCAATATTTCGGATTGTTTATCTGTGAAATTGCTGGGGGGAAAAATGAATTGGCTTTGCGTCTCCGTCTCTAAGCCCTAAAAAAGCATATACATACCTTTCTACATAGCCTTCACAAATTCTATTTCTTCCTGACACAATAAGTTCTGTCTTCTCCTAGCTCAAGGATCGGCAACCTTAAACACTCAAAGAGCCGTTTGGACCCGTTTCCCACAGAAAAGAAAACACCGGGAGCCACAAACCCTTTCCCGTGCCTGACTATTTCTTGGCCACAAAACTAGCATAGGCAGTTAAATTAAACGGTCGCCACGATGTTGAGACTCTAGAAAGGGTGCAGAGAAGAGCAACAAAGAACTGGAGGCTAAAACATATGAAGAACGGTTGCAGGAACTGGCTATGTCTAGTTTAACAAAAAGAAGGACTAGGGGAGACATGATAGCAGGGTTCCAATATCTCAGGGGCTGCCACAGAGAAGTGGGAGTTGGGCTGTTCTCCAGAGCACCTGAGGGTAGAACAAGAAGCAATGGGTGGAAACTGATCAAGGAGAGAAGCAACTTAGAACTAAGGAGAAATTTCCTGACAGTTAGAACAATTAATCAGTGGAACAACTTGCCTGCAGATGTTGTGAATGCTCCAACACTGGAAATTTTAAGAAAATGTTGGATAACCATCTGACTGAGATGGTGTAGGGTTTCCTGCCTGGGCAGGGGGTTGGACTAGAAGGCCTCCAAGGTCCCTTCCAACTCTGATGTTATATTATATTATATTATATTATATTATATTATATTATATTATATTATATTATATTATATTATATTATATTATATTGTATTATATTATATTATATTATATTATATTATATTATATTATATTATATTATATTATATTATATTATATTATATTATATTATATTATATTATATTATATTATATTATTACATTACATTACATTACATTACATTACATTACATTATATTATATTATATTAAATGTTCTGCTTTCTTCTGAAACTTTTCTTTTCTTGGATTTATCCATGGTTGGCCTTACCGGGGGTTGAAAAGCTCAATAAATCGCGCACCAGTAGGTGTCGCACATTGGCGGTTGTGATGCATATTTTGAGCGACAGGGAGCCGCAGCAGAGGGGTGAAAAAGCCACATGCGGCTCCAGAGCTGCAGGTTGCTGACCCCTGTCCTAGCTCTTATTATTATGGTTTGTTACACGGTTAGCCAGATTTTTAGTCTGGGTCTGGCCATTTTTGTCCACTTATCGTCTTTTTCAGGGATGTTGTTATTTAATAATTATTAAAGGTATTGTCGCAGGAGGCAAGCTCTCTCGAGAAAAAAATTGTCATTATTATTGTTATTATTATTATTTAGGCTCCCGTCAAGAGGAGATCTGAGAGACAATCCTTCTCCCCTCCTACCTCAGGAAGTTTCACTTGCCCTTCCAGGAAGTGACAATTGCGAGGTTCGTGAGTGCAAACGTGACGATATTTACACCAATAACATCGGTACGGACTCTCCACGCACGAGAGGCACCTGAAAGGATTAAAAGAAACATAAAGAAAGCACATTTTATTTTATTTATTTTCGTCAAGCATGTATTTTATGACAGATACAAGTGTAAACATAATTATAAACACATGAAAAGGACACGAATAAAAGAAAACATGAAAGGGACGGTAGGCACGCTGGTGCGCTTATGCACGCCCCTTACAGACCTCTTAGGAATGGGGTGAGGTCAACAGTAGACAGACTAAGGTTAAAGTTTTGGGGATTTGGGGAAGAAACCACAGAGTCGGGTAGTGCCATTCTTGGGGAGGGGGCGGGGGATAAATCAAAGCACTGATCAAAGCCACACTTCAAAGTTCTAGTCCTCAAGAAGTGCCCGGTTAAGTTCCACCTGAGCCATAAAAGCCAGCTGGGTGAATTTAGGCCAGTCACCAGGAAACAGTGAGTTCTACTTCTGCCTTAGGCCTGAAAGCTGCCTACTTACTATCTATCTATCTATCTATCTATCTATCTATCTATCTATCTATCTATCTATCTATCTAATATATCTATCTCTTATCTATCTATCTCTTATCTATCTATCCATCTATCCATCTATCTCTTATCTCTATCTATCTATCTATCTATCTATCTATCTGTCTGTCTGTCTGTCTGTCTGTCTGTCTGTCTGTCTGTCTGTCTGTCTGTCAGTCTGTCAGTCTATCTATATCTATCTATCTATCTATCTATCTATCTATCTATCTATCTATCTATCTATCTATCTATCATCTCTTAACAATCTCTTATCTATCTATCTATCTATCTATCTATCTATCTATCTATCTATCTATCTATCTATCTATCTATCTAATATATCTATCTCTTATCTATCTATCTCTTATCTATTTATCTCTTATCTATCTATCTATCTCTTATCTATCTCTTATCTCTCTCTATATATATATATATCTATCTCTTATCTATCTCTCTATCTCTTATCTCTCTCTCTCTCTCTCTCTCTCTCTCTCTCTGTAATATATCTATCTCTTATCTCTCTCTCTCTCTCATCTATCTATCTTTTATCTATCTATCTCTTATCTATCTCTTATCTCTATCCATCCATCCATCCATCCATCCATCCATCCATCCACCCACCCATCCATCCTATCATCTCTCTCACACACACCCTCTTAATGCTGAACTAACGGTGATAGAATTCACAGGCCCAAAGAGAGACACCGTCGGAAAAAGAGGACCCCTGAAGAGAAGCGTGAACTTACGAGCTGTGGACGCTGCAGTTGTAGAAGACAAAGCTGGTGCTGGCAAAAGTCATGCCCGTTTCTTTGGATTTGAGCTGGAGTTGGACAACATGGTGGTCTCCTGCGAGGAAGAAAACAGCAGGGTTACCTTGTTATACATCCCAATACAGGGATGGCGGGAATTCCGTTCTTCTAGCAACTCTACCTGTGTGCTGGTCCACCTGCACATGGCTGTCCCCTAAGGCAGGGACCTTGGCCACTTTAAGACTATGCTGGCTGAGGAATTCTGGGAGTCGAAGTCCACAAATTGCTATGTTTGGAGATGCCAGTCCTCAGGGAAATATTCTCCCAAGGAATGGGCAAAATTGCCACGGAGTTGTGCTTATTTACCTGGTGGCTTGGACTTGCCCTGTCCAGAGCTAAAATTTTAAAGAGCTGGCTCTGGATTTGAACTTTAAACCAGCTTTCAACCAAGATAACGAGACTTAAACCATTCAGGAGTGTCTGCTTACTAGTACTAACTTAAACCTGGCGTCCTCGACGTACAGCCGTTCGTTTAGTGTTACAGTGGCATTGAAAGAAGTGACTTGTGACCGTTTTTCACACTTGCGACCGTAGCGTGGTCACGGGATCGAAATTCAAACGCTTGACAAGCGGCTCAGATTTATGACGGTTGTGATTTCCCTGAGTGTAGTGTTTTTTCGCAAACCCTTTGGCAAACTTCTCACAAGCAAAGTCAACGGGGGAAGCCATTAACACTTTAACAACCATCTTACTAATTGAACAACTGCAGCGGTTCATTTAACCAACGTCTCAACAACCACCAAAAAAGTCATAAAACGGGGCAAAACTCACTTAACAAATGTCTCACTGAACTGCAGCAGTTTTGGGCTCAACTGAGGAGTACCTGCATTTCATTCAGGGCCTCTGGTGGCTCAGACTGGTAAGACAGTCTGTTATTAACAGCAGCTGCTTGCAATTACTGCAGGTTCAAGTCCCACCAGGCCCAAGGTTGACTCAGCCTTCCATCCTTTATAAGGTAGGTAAAATGAGGACCCAGATTGTTGGGGGCAATAAGTTGACTTTGTATATAGTATACAAATGGATGACGACTATTGCTTGACATAGTGTAAGCCGCTCTGAGTCTTCGGAGAAGGGCGGGAAATAAATGCAAATTTAAAATTTTTTTCAAGAGGACGTTTCCCCTCCCCCACATTCGCTCCCTTTACCCACATCTCATGGACCCCGATGTCTCGGCCTTGACAACCCCTTCCCTAACCTTCGTTCAGTGACAGGCCCTGCTATTTCCTTTAATCCCGGCCTGTCTTCTTTCAATGACAACCTGAATGCTGGCTTGCGCTTCATCTGACAACCGCATCTCAGGGACCTATTAAGACTTCAGAACAAAGGTGTGCCCATGTTTAATGCAAATCTTTGACCCCGTTTGGCTAATCCACCTCTCTCATTTTCTTCCCCCTGAAAGAGTCATTAATCAATCACGACAAAGGGGACTTGACAAGAGCTCATCATGGTGTCTGCGTGCGCAAACTGGTGCTCGCACATTCCTGAATACATTTGGGGACGAGGGGCGCCCCCTTCCGCTGCTCGTCGGCCGCTGAGGAGTCCGATCGCTCTGTTAAGGCGCTGGATTTAATTACAAACCACCTCCTGCTGGGGGGTTTTACAGCCGAATAGATCAGGAGAAACCGAATACCTGCGGTCCTTGTTTTAGAATAGAATAGAATAGAATAGAATAGAATAGAATAGAATAGAATAGAATAGAATAGAATAGAATAGAATAGAATAGAATAGAATAGAATTTTATTGGCCAAGTGTGATTGGACACACAAGGAATTTGTCTTGGTGCATAGGCTCTCAGTGTACATAAAAGAAAAGATACCTTCATCAAGGTACAACATTTACAACACAATTGATGGTCAGTATATCAATATAAATCATAAGGATTGCCAGCAACAAGTTATAGTCATACAGTCATAAATGGAAGGAGATTGGTGATGGGAACGATGAGAAGATTAATAGTAGTGCAGATTCAGTAAATAGTTTGACGGTGTTGATGGAATTCTTTGTTTAGCAGAGTGATGGCCTTCGGGAAAAAACTGTTCTTGTGTCTAGTTGTTCTGGTGTGCAGTGCTCTATAGCGTTGTTTTGAGGGTAGGAGTTGAAACAGTTTATGTCCAGGATGCGAGGGATCTGCAAATATTTTCACGGCCCTCTTCTTGATTCGTGCAGTATGCAGGTCCTCAATGGAAGGCAGGTTGGTAGCAATTATTTTTTCTGCAGTTCTAATGATCCTCTGAAGTCTGTGTTTTTCTTGTTGGGTTGCAGAACCGAACCAGACAGTTATAGAGGTGCAAATGACAGACTCAATAATTTAGCGCAGCGGTCACCAACTGGTGGTCTGTGGACTACTGGTGGTCCTTGAGAAAATTTTGGTGGTCCGCAGAAAAATTATTTGCATTTTTTATATTGCACTAAATTGGGGGTCCTCAAACTACGGCCCCTGGGCCGGATACGTGCAATGAACGTTTGTTTTGCTGCAGAGGGTCTCCCCTTTTGGGGTCTTTTTGTGTGGGTTGGAGGGGGGCAGAAATTCTGACTCGGGGTCTGCTTCAGCCTCCTGGTGCGGGGCTTTGGGCAAAGGCCGGAGGGCCTCGTTCCAGTGGGACTGCATTATGGTCTGGAACTGATTGACCATCTCAGCTCGCTGAGCCTCCAGGCGCTGTTACTTGGTCTTGCACTCTCACAGGTCTTCCCTCTGCTTGGAAAGCCTATGCTCCTAGTCCTCAGTGAGGTGCTTCTGCTGAGCCTCGGTCTCGGCCAGATACAATTTGAACTGATCTGTTTTGCCGACTCTTTCTCGTGGTGGCTGCTTAGCTCCAGCAACTGCTTCCTGTTGGAGCCCTAAGGAGCCCAGGTGGACAGGCGAGAAGTAGCGAGTAGAGGCTGGCAAGGTACCCCTCGATGTGACATCGACTTGGCCACGCCCACCCAGTCACATGACCACCTAGCCACGCCCACCCAGCCGGTCATTAGGCAGATCATATTAGTGGTCCGTGGGATTTAAAATTATGAATTTAGTGGTCCCTGAGGTCCGAAAGGTCGGTGACCCCTGATTTAGCGACCGTTACAACGGCACCCAAAAAAGAGATTTGTGGTCGTTTCTCGTGTTTATGGCAGTGGCAGCAATGTGCCTGGTCACGCAATCAAAATTTGGCGCACGTGACAACCGGTTCATATTTATGACGGTCGCAGTCCCCTTTTTGCGACCTTCTGACAAGCAAGCCGGATTCGCTTAGCAACCGTGTTACTCGCTTCACAGCTGCAGCGATGACACCGCAACCGTCATAAATAGGAGCCAGTTGGCAAGCGCCCGGATTTTGGTCACAAGGGTCGTAAAGTGTGAAAAATGGCCATAAGTATCTTTTTGTTTCAGTACCGTTGTAACTCACTAAATTTCATAATTTCATAATAACAGAGTTGGAAGGGACCTTGGAGGTCTTCTAGTCCAACCCCCTGCCCAGGCAGGAAACCCTATACCATCTCAGTCAGATGGCTATCCAACATTTTCTTAAAAATTTCCAGTGTTGGAGCATTCACAACTTCTGCAGGCAAGTCGTTCCACTTATTAATTGTTCTAACTGTCAGGAAATTTCTCCTTAGTTCTAAGTTGCTTCTCTCCTTGATTAGTTTCCACCCATTGCTTCTTGTTCTACCCTCAGGTGCTTTGGAGAATAGTTTGACTCCCTCTTCTTTGGGGCAGCCCCTGAGATATTGGAAGACTGCTATCATGTCTCCCCTAGTCCTTCTTTTCATTAAATTAGACATACCAATTCCCTGCAACCGTTCTTCATCTGTTTTAGCCTCCAGTCTCCTAATCACCTTTGTTGCTCTTCTCTGCACTCTTTCCAGAGTCTCAACATTTTTTTTAACATAAATGAACAGTTGTAAGTCGAGGATGACCTGTCGTCTGGATTTGCAGGAGGGAGGGCCTCTTTCCCAGAGCACAAGGGGAAGCAGAACTTGGAATCTCTGGTGGGGAGGAAGAGTGCAAGTTTGGACTCTCCCTAGCAATTCACAGGGCATATCTATAGTTACTCACTTTAGTCTGGCAAGATTCTGCCTGTAGACAAACAATAATAAGGAAACTACCGGGAGGCCTCAACTTACAGCCACAACTGAGCCCAAAATTTCTGTTACTACATTCTGCTGCAACAAGTGAATCTACTAACTAACAAGATTCACTTGTTAAGTGAATCTTGGCCCATTTTATGACCTTTCTTGTTAAGTTCGGGAAGTAACGAGGCTGGAGACCAGGGTAGTGACAACAGCTCTTTAATATAGGGTGAACCCAGCAACCAGGCTGGGGAAAAACCTCTCCTTATATACTGTTTAACCGGCGGCTTCAACCAATCAGCAACGTGCTTGTTTCCCGCCAAAATATTTAAAGATACATAACACCTCCCTCCCAGAAAACACTTTACCTATATTTACATATTATTTACATGTTATTTTTCGACGTAGTCACGCAAATAACCTGGGCGTCTCCTGATTCTTTCGGACCTGCGCGGTTCAGTCCTTGGGAGTGGGTTGAGCTGGTCGGAGGGGCTGTTTGCTCCTCCCAGCTCTTTCTCTAGGCCATCCGGCCCTGGATTATTGCAGACTTTTTCTGGCCATCCGCCTTGGATTACTGCAGAGTTGTCCCTGCTGTTTCCAAAGGGGACCTGATGGCGTCGCTGGACCTCCGGGAACTCAGCTAAGTCTTGCGCCTCCCGGTTATGGTCAGCTGTGGGTTCAAATAGTGTGTGGTCAGGGTCTGTTTCATTGAGCTCGGATTGTTCGGCTATTCTTTTCTGATTTGATCTATGTGGCGCCCATACTCGGTTGTCTTTAACTCAACCAAGTATGACTTTGGACCGTTGCTTTTATGATTTGCCCTGCTAGCCAACTTGGGCCGTCCCCATAGTTGCGGGCCCACACTCGGTCGCCTATGCCCATTTCTCTGTTTTTCCAGTTCCCCTTGTAACCCTCTGGTGTGTAATGGGGATTCAAACGGTCAAGTGGGCACCGGAGCTTCCGTCCCATCAATAATTCGGCTGGGCTTCTGCCTGTAGCAGTGCTGGGGTTCTATGCTGAACGCCAGAAAGAAATCTATCTTTGTTTGCCAGTCACCTGGCTTGAGTCTGGACAATGCCTCTTAGCGCCCGGACGGAACGCCTGCAAGGCCATTCGACGCAGGGTGGTAAGGCGCAGAGAGGGCATGTCGGATGCCCTCCTCTGCCAAGTATTCCTCGAACTGGGTTGCCGTGAATTGCGGGCCGTTATCGGATACCAGCGTGTCGGGCAAACCGTGGGTTGCAATAGGTGGCGAGGGCTGCGATTACTGCCTCGGCTGTCATGGATTTCATGAGAATGATCTCCAGCCATTTAGAGAAAGCGTCGACTACCACTAGGAAGGTCTGGCCGTGGAACGGGCCAGCAAAATCAATGTGGATTCTCGACCAGGGCCCTTGGGGTTTCTCCCATTCCCTGACTGGGGCCGTTGGGGTAGAGGTCTGGACTCTTGGCAAGCCTGGCATTTCCTACCCTCTCAGCAATTTCTGAGTCCATGAGTGGCCACCACACATAGCTTCTGCTAGCCCTTCATCCTTACGATCCCTGGGTGACCTCGTGGAGGAGGTCCAATACCTTTCCTCAATTTCTCCGGGATCACCACGATCACCCCATAGCAGGCACCCCTTGAGCCGAGAGTTCCCACATTTTTTACAAATTCCTTAAACGCTCGCCCAAGCGGGCCACCCTCTTGTACCCAACCGAGTACAGTCCTCAACATAATGTCCCGGTATGATGCCCGAGCCACCTCCTTAGATGTGACTGGGCCAGAGTCCAAAGAGTCAATTAGCAGGATGGGCGCCCCGGAGTGGGGTCTTCGATCGCCCCTGGTAGTGGGCATCTGCTTAAAGCGTCCGCATGTCCCACTTCTTTTCCCGGTCGATGCTGCAGCTTGTAGGAATAAGCGGCTAAGAAGATAGTCCATCGGGTCAATCGTGGCGAGAGTGCCACAGGCGTTGGGCGGTCGCCAGCCAGTATCCCTAACAGCGGTCTATGGTCAGTAACAATTTCAAAGTCTCTCCCAAAAACATATTCGTGAAACTTTTTTACCCCTGATACAATTGCTAGCGCTTCCTTATCCAACTGGCTATAGTTCCTCTCTGTGGAGGACATCGTTCTGGAGTAGAAGGCTATAGGGGCTTCTGTGCCGTTTGGAAGTCTGTGGCTGAGCACAGCCCCCACCCCGTAAGGGGAGGCATCGCAAACCAGTAATAATGGCAATGAGCTATGATACTGGATCAGTAGGCTATCGCTCGAGAGTAGGTTTTTACTGCTTCAAAGCCCTAGCTTCCGACTTTCCCCAAGACCAAACAGTATTCTTTCCCAGAAGCTTATGCAGCGGTTCAGCAACGGTCGCTTTGTTTTTAAAAAGACCGTAAAATTCACTAGCCCCAGGAATGCCTGTAGCTCTGTTTTGTTTTTGGGCGCTGGAGCCTTTCTGATTGCCTTGACCTTGCTCTCAGTGGGTGAATTTTCTTGTCTATTCGTAGCCCAAGAACTCGACGGATTCTACCCCTATCTGGCATTTGTTCACTTTAACCTTTAGTCCGCTGACCGAAAATGCCCAGAACTTTTCTCAAACGCCTCCCCAATTCCTCTAAATTTTCGGCTGATATCAATACATCATCAAGTAGGAACTACCCTGGGAGCCCTTGCAGAAGTCGCTCCATTAAATTTTGAACAGCCCGGTGCCACACTCACCCCAAATTGTAATCGGGTACACTTGAAAGCACCTCTGTGAGTTACAATCGCTTGGGCTTCGCTGTGTTGGCGCTCACGGGCAGTTGTTGATAGGCTTGAGCCAAGTCTAACTTTGCAAAGACTTGCCCTTGCCCCAAAGAGTGCAGCAAGTGTTGCACCACGGAACCGGTAAGCGCTTTTCTGTAAGGCTTTGTTTAACGCCGCCTTGTAGTCAGCGCAGATTCTAATTGACCCATCTGGTTTTACTGGGTGACGATTGCCTCCCACTTTGCGTGATCGACTGGCACCAGAATTCCCTGATTTATGAGCTTATCTAGCTCCTTGTCAATTTTAGGTTTAAGGGCAAAGGACTCTCCTTGCCTTTAACCTAATGGGAGCTACCTGGGGTCTAAGTTGAAGGAAATAGGGGTCCCTTGTACTTGCCCAGGCAGTCCTTGAAGACATCTTCGAACTGCTCATGAGTATGTCTTTCAGGTTACAGTCACTTGTAGATGCCAGTCACCCCATGCCCAGTGCACGAAACCAGTCTAGTCCCAACAAACTAGGCAGGGTCCCTTCGACGATCGTGATGGGCAGGGTCTTCTTGTGTGGTCCGTATCGACTCGGACAGAGGTGGTCCTCGAACAGGGATGCGATTCCCTTGGTAGTCGTGGACTCGTAGCCGTTGTGTTTGCAGGTGGCGCTTTGCAACTGATGGCAACGACTTCGCCAAAGTGTCCCAGGACATGATGGTGATCGCTGACCCGTGTCCACTTCAGTCGGCACGGCACTCCTTCTATTTTGGGTTTGGTGAAGATCTTCTTCTCCACCGGGTTGAGGCGCGCCTATGATCACAGTCGTTTGATTCGAGTTCGCGCTTTTTGTTTGAGCCAATCACGGGTCGCCTTGCCGATCCCGCGCCTGATTGGCCGATTTGAATTTTCGGCGGAAGGTTGGGGAGCTCGACAGACTTGAGCTAGGTGCCCTTCTTCTCGCACCGACATGTAGCGCCCTTGAACTTGCAGTGTTGGCGCTGGTGTTGACCTCCGCAACTTCCGTGATTCGCCCCGGTCCCTTTGCCGCTTTCTCGGTTCGACAAACCCTTCCTCATCCTCACCGCCGGATTCGGTCTGGATCTCTTCTTGGTGCACCGGGTTGATTTTGTGCTCGCCTGTGAGTGGCTTTGCAGGGTCTCCGCCGCTTGGGTGGACATTTCATGCGCTCTGGCTTCGCCCAGAGCGCTTGCCAGCGTTAGATTGCTTTTTGATAGCAGCCGCCTCCGCAAACGCATGTCTCTGACCCCCCGGATGAGTTGCTCCAGCAGCGCCTCGCCCAGGTCTCGGTACCCACAGTCTTTGGAGGCTTTCCGCAGGGCGGCCATGTAGTCGCCGATGGATTCGCCTCAGCTGTCGGCGCCTCCAAATTCAAAACGCCGACGATTTGGACGGCGTTGGCGAAATGGTTTTTAGCAGGGTTTGCAGAGTTTGCCACGATACCGATTGTACGGCGTTGGCTCTGCCAGGGCTTCCGCGATGTCGATGACCTCGGACCGCAGTGGCTCAAGAAGTATGCCCTTTGCGGTTGTCTGAACTCCTTGCAGTTCATTTGCTTTAGAAGCTTTCGAAACGGGTCATGTACGTTCCCCATTTCTCTCTGGCTGGGTCAAACGGCGCGGGTGGAGTGTAACTGGCCATCTCCGCGTTTCTGCCCTGGGTTTGCTGGGTTCGGTTCTTCCGTGCTTCAGCTCAGTTCTGGTGCTCCTTAGCCTCGAGATCCCACCTTCGTCGCCAGTGTTAAGTTCGGGAAGTAACGAGGCTGGAGACCAGGGTAGTGACAACAGCTCTTTAATATAGGGTGAACCCAGCAACCAGGCTGGGGAAAAACCTCTCCTTATATACTGTTTAACCGGCGGCTTCAACCAATCAGCAACGTGCTTGTTTCCCGCCAAAACATTTAAAGATACATAACATTTCTTGCCACAGTTGTTAAGCGAATCACCACAGTTGTTAAGTTAGTAACACAATTGACAGGTGGTGTTGTGATCCAGGACCAAGTAGGTAGTAGTAAATTCAGTCAGTTTAAAAACAAACAGACTTTATTAGAACAGCTGAGAATTAACTCATTCTCCTCGTAGTCCAAACTAAATCAAAGCAAATTCTTTCTAACACAACTCTTCAGTCTTATCACCAACCTTGGTCTAATTAGGCAAACTGCCAAAGGCTTTTCTTGGCAAAAGTTCAAAAGCAGAAGACTCCGACAAGACATAAATGCAGCAAGACAAGGAGCAAGGCTATCAATGTTGTTTTCCGGCAAAGAGCCCAAACGCCATTGCTGGTCTTTTAAGCCTTATGGGAGGGGCCAATCATCTCTTGGCCCTACTCCTGAGTCGTCGTCTTGGCTTGAGCTTCTCTTGCCTTCTGGCAGCTCTTCTCATATGTGCATTACGAACAGGCTCCTCCTGTTCCTCTACCTCACTACTGTCAGCCTCTGGAGGCTCCAGAGTCCGCACATCCACTCCCCGATGGCCCTCGCCCCACCTCTGCCTCCGACGCAGAGCCCTCATCCAGGCCTTCCCCAGCCTCTAGGACTGGCTCATGTTCTTCCTCAGCCTCATCACTGTCTGACTCCATTGCCAGCTTCCTCTGTTCACTTTGCTTGTCAGAAGGTCACAAAATGTGATCATGTGACCCTGGGACAGCGCAACTGTCATACATACGGGCCAATTGCCAAGCGTCCAAATTCTGATCACGTGATCATGGGGATGCTGCCACAGTCGTTGAGCGTGAAAACTGGTGTGTTCTTTTCACTTTTTTCAGTGCCTATAACTTCAAACAGTCACTAAACGAAAGGTTGTAAGACCAAAGCGATGATCTAAATCAGGGGTATCAAATTTGATTTCATTCAGGGCTGCATCAGGGTTGTGTTTGACCACGGGAAGGCAGAGCGGGAGTGGCCAGGATGGCCATGGCCAGCTTGACGTCACTCGTGTCGGGGTTGCCTGTGGTGGCCCAAGCACTCTGCCAGAGAAAACAGGCTCCTGAGCTCCATTTTCGGCTGTGACAACCTTCTGCAACCCCAGTAAAAACAGAGCTCAGGAGTGCTGCCTGCAGCCCTTGTCAGCTCCATTTTTGGCTGCGACAACCTCCTGCAACCCTCTGCCAGCGAAAACGGAGCTTGTGGCAGAGGCACTACGGGGTCAGTTCTTTGCTGTTTCCAGGGCGGCCCTATGGGCCAAATCTGAGCACCCTGCGGGCCTTGAATTTTACACCCCTGATCTACATATATTGTAGATCATTGCTTTAGTCTGGCAAGATTCTGTCTGTAGGCAAACAGCAATAAAGTCAGTCCACTTGTTCTTAGTGCCCGACACAAAGAGAAAGTTTGGGATCCTAATAGTTTTGATACCCACCATTTTCCGTGATGATCTTCGGGACCTCCTTGGCTGCTGGCGACAGGCACTTGATCTTGTTCCCCGACACCACCCCGTCCATTTCTGCCAAGTCCCCAAACGAGCAATTGACCCCGTTTGATAGTTCAGGCACGTTGTAAGTCTCCAACACCAGCTGCAGGGGACAATGAAAAGAGGGGAAGAAAGAAGCTGATGAGAAAAGGTAGAAAGGACAGGATGCCCCAAAGCTACAAAAAGAAAGGTGGAAGATCCTGATGTTGCCATCACCACCAAAAAGCAGGATGCTGGGAATATTTTATTTATTTATTTATTTATTTATTTGTCAAACACAACAATATATATAAGTATAAGCATGAAATAACCATACGAATTGGATACAATCCAAGGGAACATTAGGACAGGGACGGTAGGCACGCTGGTGCTCTTATGCACGCCCCTTACAGACCTCTTAGGAATGGGGTGAGGTCAACCGTAGATAGTTTTTGGTTAAAGCTTTGGGGATTTTGGGAAGAGACAACGGAGTCAGGTAGTGCATTCCAGGCATTAACAACTCTGTTACTGAAGTCGTATTTTCTACAATCAAGATTGGAGCGGTTCACTTTAAGTTTAAATCTATTGTGTGCTCGTGTATTGTTGTGGTCGAAGCTGAAGTAGTCTTCGACAGGAAGGACATTGTAGCAGATGATTTTATGAGTTATACTCAGGTCATGCCGAAGGCGGCGGAGTTCTAAATTTTCTAAACCCAGGATTTAACATCAAATGACGTGTTTTGTCTTCCTCATAAAGATAATGACAACTGCACTGGTTAGAGTACAGATCAACAATGAGACACAGGCCACTCAATTGAAGACAGCAAAATCCACATTTTGGCCAGAGATGACCACTGGTTTGAAAGAGGGGTCAAAGAGGCCATCTAGGTCAAAACTGAACAGGCCTCTCTCAACAGAGGGGAAGGGATACGACACCATCTATCTCCAGTCTACAACAGGGTCCTTTCTGCAGTTCCAAGAAGCTTCCACACTCATTTGCACTACTCAGATGACCCTGAAGACACAGATAAACCTTCAAGTGGCCTCAACGACTGTCTAAAAAAATATATCAAATGACCAGCTGCCTGCAAGGCATATAAATCCTTCCAATTCCCCACTATCCAGTCAGAGTTGAAGAAGCTCCTTGGATGAGAAGCAAAACGTCTTCAAAGACAAACCAGAAAGTCCAGTTGCCTCTTGAAAAACCACCTTTGGGACAACCATGACCTGGATGACTGAGAATCTCCATAGACCAGGGGTAGTCAACGTTTTTATACCTACCGCCCACTTTTGTATCTCTGTTAGTAGTAAAATTTTCTAACCGCCCACTGGTTCCATAGTAATGCACCGTGTATCGTCGTCTGCGCATGCCTCTCGCGCATCGTGGATTGGGTTTGGGGGGAGTGCTGGCTACCAGTTCTGCTTGTCTGTGACAGCTGGGTGGTGTGGGGGGAGATGCACAAGCTATTCTGGGACGAGGCTCTTTTGTTTGCGGTCGCACTATAGCGCCATTTAGTTTCACTTAGGTAATGTGAACTAAACTTATGCGTGGGCAATACAGATAGTATATTTTCAGAAATTTAAATTGTCACGTGGAATTTTTTGAAAAGCTAATGAAAATGTTTTTACATGATGCTATGAAATTTTTTTAAAAAGTCAATTAAATTTTTTAAAAAAGGAAAGTATTGGAGAAAACCCCTACCGCCCACCATGAAAGCTGAAACGCCCACTAGTGGGTGGTAGGGACCAGATTGACTACCATTGCCATAGACAATGAGATCATCGAAAGAGTAGAAGAATTCATCTTCCTGGGCTCTAAAATCGACCAAGGTGGTGGTTTTATGTCGTCGGTAAATCCAGTCTAATGAAAAGAAGGAACAGGGAGATATATGAAAGCACTGTTCCAATATTTGAGGAGTTCCTTACAGGGATGAGGGAGTCCAGCTATTCTCCAAAGCAGGGGTCTCCAACCTTGGCAACTTTAAGACTTGTGGAGTTTCAACTCCCAGAGTTCCTCAGCCAGCAAAGCTGGGAGTTGAAGTCCACAAGTCTTAAAGTTGCCAAGGTTGGAGACCCCTGCTCCAAAGCACAAAAGGCAAGATGAGAAACAATGGATGTAACAGTGGGTTTCACATTTTGTTGCTACCGGTTTGCCACGGGCGCGCACCTTCCACACAGGTGCCCAACCTTCTGTATATGCGCTTTGCTCTCGTGCATGCATTCCGCGCATGCGCCCGACCTCAAAACCATGCCTAAATAGGATGGCATAGAGCCGCGGAGGGTGGCTGCACCCACAATCTCCGCTACCAGTTCGCCCGAACCGGTAAGAACCGGCTGAATGCCACCTCTGAATGGATGGAAACTAATCACGGAGAGAAGCAACCTAGAACTAAGGAGGAACTTCCTAATGGTAAGAGCAATCAACCAGCAGAATGGCTTGCCTTCAGAAGACGTAGATCAATGATGGCTAACCTTTTTGCCGCCGCGTGCCAAAAATGGGGGGAGCACATGGGGGGTCATGCACATGCGTGCCCACACCCATAATTCAATGCGCGCCACCCGCCATGTATGTGTATGCGACCCCTTTGCGCTCCCCTCACTTTTGGCATGTGATGGCACAGTGGGCCCGGTAGGCCCATTTTTCGCCCTACCCAGGCTCCAGAGACTTTCTTGGAGCCTAGGGAGGGCGAAAACGGCCTTCCCCACCTCCCCGGACACTGGAACAGCCTATTTGGTGGGCCCAAAAGGCCCGAAAAATCAGCTGGCCAGTGCGCACATGCACGCCGGAGCTGAGCTAGGGCAACGCTTGCGTGCTCACTGATATGGCTCCGCGTGCCATCTTTGGCACGCGTGCCCTAGGTTCGTCATTACGGATGCAGATGTTCCGTCTCTGACCTAAGGCTTTCAAAAAGAGATTTAAAAAGCTTAAAAGAAATAAAAGAACCAGAAGACCTCCTTACTGGCAATCAATGTCCACAAAACCAGGGATTGTTCCCCGGATTAATACCAGACCAGCGATCAAGCCATAAATAATATCTACTCAAGGTACCACCAACTTAGAGAAACAATCTAACAGTGAACAACAGGCTCGACAAGGAACCACCAAGATTGCTCCCGCCAAAACTGGCAGGTAAGCCACAGGTATATAAACAGAGCGCAGACTCCATATTAACATCAAGGTTAATACTAGACCAACAATCAAGAAGTAAACAATTCCCCAATCAAAGGACCATCAACTCAGGCAAACAAGCTAACAGTAAACAGCAGCCTAATCAAAGAACCACCAAGAATCCTTACACTACCGCTATCATTGTCATTAATATGTGAAATGAAAGCAAACGAGAGCAAATCGCCCCTCCCTTCTATCACTGATGATGTTACCTAGTTGGGTAATGAAATGTTTGCAAGAAAATAAACAACCTTAGAGAGCACCAAGGACCCCACACTCCTCATCTTCTTTCTTCTCTTCTCTTTCCTTTCCCTTTTCTCTTCCTTCCTTCCTCCTCTTTCCTTCACCTTCTTCCCTCCCTTCCTGCCTTCCTTCTCTCCTCCTTTCCCTCCTTTTTTTCCTCTTCCCTTCTACTTTCTTTTTTCCTTCCTTCCTTTTTTAATTCCTTTCTTTCTCCTTTCTCCTTCTCTTCATCTTCTTTCTTTCCTTCTTTCCTTCCTTCCCTCCCTCCCTCCTTCCTTCCTCTCTTTTCTCCCTTCTGACCGACTTTCCTTCCTTCCTTCCTTCTTTCCTTTCATCCATTCTCATCTCCTTCCTTCCTTCCTCCCTCCTTTCTTCCCTTCGTCTCTTTTCTCACTCCTGGCCTTCCTTCCTTCTTTCCTTCCTTCCTTCCTTCCTTCCTTTCTTTTCTCCTTCCTCCCTTCCTCTCTTTATCCTCCCTGCCTCCCTTTCTCCTTCCTTCCCTCCCTCCCTCCTTCCTTCCTCTCTTTTCTCCCTTCTGACCGACCTTCCTTCCTTCCTTCTTTCCTTTCATCCATTCTCATCTCCTTCTTTCCTTCCTTCGTCTCTTTTCTCACTCCTGGCCTTCCTTCCTTCCTTCCTTCCTTCTTTTCTTCCTTCCTTTCTTTTCTCCTTCCTCCCTTCCTCTCTTTATCCTCCCTGCCACCCTTTCTCTTCCTTCCTTCCTTCCTTTTCTCCTTCCTTCCTTCCTCTCTTTATTCTCCCTCCCTCCCCTCTTTTTCCTTCCTTCCTTCCTTTCTTTTCTCCTTCCTCCCTTCCTCTCTTTATCCTCCCTCCCTCCCTTTCTCCTTCCTTCCCTCCCTCCCTCCTTCCTCTCTTTTCTCCCTTCTGACCGACCTTCCTTCCTTCCTTCTTTCCTTTCATCCATTCTCATCTCCTTCTTTCCTTCCTTCGTCTCTTTTCTCACTCCTGGCCTTCCTTCCTTCCTTCCTTCCTTCTTTTCTTCCTTCCTTTCTTTTCTCCTTCCTCCCTTCCTCTCTTTATCCTCCCTGCCACCCTTTCTCTTCCTTCCTTCCTTCCTTCCTTCCTTTTCTCCTTCCTTCCTTCCTCTCTTTATTCTCCCTCCCTCCCCTTTTTCCTTCCTTCCTTCCTTCCTTCCTTCCTTCCTTCCTTCCTTCCTTCCTCCTCCCTCCCTCCCTCCCTCCCTCCCTCCCTTCCTTCCTTCTTTTCTTCCTTCCTTTCTTTTCTCCTTCCTCCCTTCCTCTCTTTATCCTCCCTGCCTCCCTTTCCTTCCTTCCTTCCTTCCTTCCTTCCTTCCTTCCTCCCTCCCTCCCTCCCTCCCTCCCTCCCTCCCTCCCTTCCTTTTCTCCTCCTTCCACAAACCCCACTTTTTTCTATTTGTAAATACCAATATCTTCTTGGACACAAGGCCAGGGAGTCCTGCGGGGCCTGGGTGGGGTAGAATCCAACAGTTCAGAAGTAAACAAAAGCCAACCATGCTTACCGTCACGCTGTACTGGGAGACGGAGATATTGTTGGGGTGGACGGTGAGTCGGACACATTGCTTCATCTCCAAGGCAAACCTCCGGGGCTCGCTGGACCGTTCGCACTGCTCCTTCCTGGTGCACCTGGAAAATGAGAGAGACAGACACAGAAGCCAAGGACGTCAGAAGCCATCCAAAAGTTTGCACCAAGTACAGCGGTCCTCGACTTGCGACTGGGTGGTTAGTGATAGACCTTCCTGGATTCAAAGTTCTGACAGCAGAGGTGGGTTTCAGCAGGTTCTCACCAGTTCTGGAGAACCGGTAGCGGAAATTTTGAGTCGTTCGGAGAACCGGTAAATGCCACCTCTGACTGGCCTTGTCCCCATCTATTCTCTGCCTCCCGAGTCCCAGCTGATGGCGAGGGAATGGGGATTTTGGAGTATCCTTCCCTTGGAGCGGAGAGGGAATGGGGATTTTGCAGTATCCTTCCCCTGGAGTGGGGAGGATTAGGGTTAGGGTATCTCTATATCTCTATACTCAATAGATATCTCTATAGATATCTATATCTCTAATGTTAAAATAAGTAATAAGGGGGATACAGGACATCCCTGTCTCGCTCCTTTTGCTATTGTGAATTGTTCGGTGGTATCTCCATTGATTGCTAACTTTGCCGTTTGGGTTGAGTATGTTTTTTCGACCATATTTGTCTCCGAATTTCATATTTTCTAATTGTAAAATAAGGAATCTCCAATTTAAATTGTCAAAGGCCAAAAATATTAATGCCATTTAAACTAAAAAAAAATAATATGCAAATTAAATAGCCAGACAACACAATGTTTATTAAGCCCTAAGAAATGCATTTAATAGAAAATCAATTTAAAAAAAAAAAAAAGTTATGGAATAAAAAGTAGTATTTTGTGGCCTCCATTGTGACTTCTTTGACTTGGTCAGCCCCTCCTACCCCCTCCCCCAAATTCAAAGCTGCATTCCAAAATTCTGCTCAACCAATAAATATCCACTCCTTTTTTTAGAGACCAAAAACAACGAATTCTTGCCCAGATAGGAGAAGGTTGAAATTACATCTTTCATCTCGTAATCACCCACCTAATAGGATGCACGGTTAATATAAAAAAAAAAAAAAAAGTCCAGGCCACTGTGAGCTAATTATCCACCATTAAGCTAATGCAACAGACCTTCAAAAAGATTCTTTATTAAAATTCTTTAGTAAAATTCACTCTGAAGCTAAAGTCGGGAAGTTAAATGATTCAAAATTTCCACTGCCTTTGAGGGGTTTTTTCCCCCCCAGAGTTAAAATAGAATAGAGTAGAGCTGAAAGGGACCTTGGAGGTCTTCTAGTCCAGCCCTCTGCTCAAGGACAGAATAGAATAGAATAGATTTTTTTTATTGACCAAGTGTGATTGGGCACACAAGGAATTTGTCTTCGGTGCCTATGCTCTCAGTGTACATAAAAGAAAAGATACCTTCATCAAGAATCATAAGGTACAATACTTAATGATAGTCAAAGGATATAAAAAAAGCAATCAGGAAACAATATCAATATAAATCGTAAGGATACAAGCAACAAAGTCACAGTCGTACAGTCATAAGCGGGAGGAGATGGGTGATGGGAACGATGAGAAGATTAATAGTAGTGCAGATTTAGTAAATAGTTTGACAGTGTTGAAGGAATTATTTGTTTAGCAGAGTGATAGCGTTAGAGGAAAAAACTGTCCTTGTGTCCAGTTGTTCTGGTGTGTAATGCTCTATAGCGTCATTTTGAGGGTAGGAGTTGAAACAGTTTATGTAAAGGATGTGAGGGGTCTGTAGATATTTTCTCAGCCCTCTTTTTGACTCGTGCAGTATACAGGCCCTCAATGGAAGGCAGGTTGGTAGCCATTGTTTTTTCTGCAGTTCTAATGATCCTCTGAAGTCTGGGTCTGTCTTGTTGGGTTGCAGAACTGAACCAAACAGTTATGGAGACTCAGTTGATTATGGTAGTTTCCATCCATTGTTTCTGGTCCTGCCCTCTGGTGCTTTGGAGAATAATTTGACCTCCTCTTCTTTATGTTAAGTTAAGGGATCCAGTCTGCGTAGCAGAAACAATGCCTACAGAGAGTCCTGGACACATGATCATAACTGAGCCCAAAATTTCTGTTTCTAAGCATGACAGTCAGAACAATTAATCGGTGGAAGAACTTGCCTTCTAACAATGGAGAGTTTTAAGAAAAGATCGGAGAACCATTTGTCTGAAATGGCACAGGGTCTCCTGCTTGAGCAGTGGGTTGGACTAGAAGACCTCCAAGGTCCCTTCCAACTCTGTTATTCTGTTACATGAGTTTTGCCCCATTCACCAATCTCTTTCCATTTATGACTGTATGACTATAACTTGTTGCTGGCAATCCTTATGATTTATATTGATATATTGACCACCAATTGAAGTGGGTGGACTTCAATTCCCAGAATTCCTCAGCCAGCTTGCTTTAAGGTGGGTGGACTTCAATTCCCAGAATTCCTCAGCCAGATTGCTTTAAGGTGGGTGGACTTCAATTCCCAGAATTCCTCAGCCAGCTTGCTTTAAGGTGGGTGGACTTCAATTCCCAGAATTCTTCAGCCAGCTTGCTTTAAGGTGGGTGGACTTCAATTCCCAGAATTTCTCAGCCAGCTTGCTTTAAGGTGGGTGGACTTCAATTCCCAGAATTCCTCAGCCAGCTTGCTTTAAGGTGGGTGGACTTCAATTCCCAGAATTCCTCAGCCGGCTTGCTTTAAGGTGGGTGGACTTCAATTCCCAGAATTCCTCAACCAGCTTGCTTTAAAGTGGGTGGACTTCAATTCCCAGAATTCCTCAACCAGATTGCTTTAAGGTGGGTGGACTTCAATTCCCAGAATTCCTCAGCCAGCTTGCTTTAAGGTGGGTGGACTTCAACTCCCAGAATTCCTCAGTAGGCAAGCTGGGAGAATTCTGGGAATTGAAGTTCACCCACTTCAAAGCAGCCGAAGTTGAGAAACACAGGTTGAGAAACTTGCTTCCTCTGTGATGAGTCCAATGGTGGGTTTCACATATTCTTACCACCAGTTTGCCACGCGCGCGCATGCTCACATCGGCCTTCTGCGCATGCGCTTTGCTCTCTCACGCCCCTTCCGCGCATGCGCCCGGCCTCAAAAATGTGGCTAAATAGGACAGCATTACACCAAGGCGGGTGGACAGGTGGCCACCTGCAGTCGCCGTTACCAGTTCACCCGAACCGGTAGGAACCTGTTGTGTCTCGTCCGATCTCACCACAGCCGGGGCCTTCTTATCTGCTTCCAAACACGGAGGAATGTCCTAGTATGCCTCCCGGCCTCAGCCCTGGCTCCATGCCCAGACAGGCTGAAGAGGAGGAAGTATCTCCAGCCCCCAGCTCTGGCTCCATGCCCAGGCAAACGGAGCAACTAGACCCCTCCCCTTCCTCCACAGCATGTGAGCCTGAGGGAGGTCAATTGCCAACAGCTGCAGACTGGAGTGACCCTCGCGTCAGAAGACTTGATAGGCGGAGGCAACAGAAGGAAGGGAGGGGCAGGCCTGGATAAGGGCTGAGTCATGGAGCCACACCCCATGGCCTATATAAAGGACCTGCTTTCTGGCATTCTCTGAGTCAGGCAAAGTCTAAACATATCTTGCTGAAGTCACTTTCTGGTCTCCTGCCTGCCCTGAGGACTTTGCTAGGACTTTGGCAGAGCTGCAGAGGCACGCCTGATTCAGATTTCCCTGACCCGGCCGTCAGCGGAGGAGTGGGACACGACAGAACTGACTGAATACCATCTCTGGGTGGGCCTCTTTTCTTCAAAGATAGAAGCCAGCATGCAACCGCGACCCTTTAATAAAGGAGAAAACTTACAAATCTTTGAAAAGAGCAAGCAAACAAATCGATTTTGAAAAACCTAGAAAGCAAAAGCACGACGAAACTCAACATTGTGTAGCTGCCGACACCTGACCAAAAGGCCGAACAGATATTGACATTTTTACTTGTTGCTGCTAGGAAATCCTGTTTGGTTTCCAAGGAAACCCAAAATAAAAAGAAAAGGAAAGGAAAGGAAAATAATCTCACATCTCCATACAATGTGTGGTTTTCAATAGTGGGAAACAAATGAAGTTCCAACTGAGTGATTTGATTATTCAGAGAATGGAATAATAATAATGAAGGATTGTAATAATAAGTAAGAATTACTTCCTGGCTTATGGAGCCCCCCACCCCCCCCCGGCTAGCATCTTTATACTGGGGCCATTTTGAAGCCAATTTTGAGGGAGGGCAAAAACAGAAAAGAATAGAATAGAATAGAATAGAATAGAATAGAATAGAATAGAATAGAATAGAATAGAATAGAATAGAATAGAATAGAATTTTTATTGGCCAAGTGTGATTGGACACACAAGGAATTTGTCTTGGTGCAGATGCTCTCAGTGTACATAAAAGAAAAGATACGTTCGTCAAGAATTCTAAGGTACAACACTTAATGATAGTCATAGGGTACAAATAAGCAATCATATATATAGAATATAGAATAGAATAGAATAGAATAGAATAGAATAGAATAGAATAGAATAGAATAGAATAGAATAGAATAGAATAGAATAGAATTTTTATTGGCCAAGTGTGATTGGACACACAAGGAATTTGTCTTGGTGCAGATGCTCTCAGTGTACATAAAAGAAAAGATACCTTCATCAAGGTACAACATTTACAACACAATTGATGGTCAATATATCAATATAAATTATAAGGATACAAGCAACAAAGTTACAGTCATACAGTCATAAGTGGGAGGAGATGGGTGATGGGAACGATGAGAAGATTAATAGTGGTGTAGACTTAGTGAATAGTTTGACAGTGTTGAGGGAATTATTTGTTTAGCAGAGTGATGGCCTTCGGGAAAAAACTGTTCTTGTGTCTAGTTGTTCTGGTGTGCAGTGCTGTATAGCGTCGTTTTGAGGGTAGGAGTTGAAACAGTTTATGTCCTGGATGTGAGGGATCTGTAAATATTTTCCCAGCCCTCTTCTTGATTCGTGCAGTATACAGGTCCTCAATAGAAGGCAGGTTGGTAGCCACTGTTTTTTCTGCAGTTCTAATTATCCTCTGAAACTAGACATACCCAGTTCCTGCAACCGTTCTTCATATGTTTCAGCCTCCAGTCCCCTAATCATCTTTGCTGATTCTTTTCTGCACTTCCACATTTGCCAAAGATGACTGTTTTGTTTTGTTTTTTAAAGAGGGTTTTGAAGTTTATTTCCACGCCGGTTACTCTAAGGTGAAATTTCCCGCATGCAAAGGGAATGTACGTTTCTAGACTGCATTTTGTTCATGCCTTCCTTCCCTAAGACAGGGGTCCCCAACTCCTGCGCTCTGGCCCATTACCAGGCTGCAGCAATGGTGGGTTTCTACTGGTTCGCCCCACTTCAGGCGAATCGGTAGCAGCAGTGGTGAGAGGCTCCGCCCCTCCCACCCAGATGTCATCATGGACGCTCTGCGCATGAGCAGGAGGTTCTGCACATGCGCAGAAGCGCCGTGTGCTCACAGTACCGAACCAGTAGCGGAGGTAAGTGAAACCCACTATTGGGCAGTGGCCTATTTGGAAGCGGGCCGCTGTTCTGTCCCCTCCCTTCCCAAAACAATACACCAGCCGAGGCGGTCTGCCAGCAATTAATTTTATTTATTTATTTATTTATTTGTTTGTTTGTTTATTTATTTATCACATTTCTATATCGCCCTTCTCCGAAGACTCAGGGCGGTGTACAGCCAAGATAAAATCGCACAGAAACAATGTTAAGAACATTATTAAAAATCTAATTCAATTTGTCCCAATAATTTAAAATTAATAAAATATAAAATAAACCCTAATAGAATAGAATAGATTTTTATTGGCCAAGTGTGATTGGACATACAAGGAATTTGTCTTGGTGCATATGCTCTCAGTGTACATAAAAGAAAAGATACCTTCATCAAGAATTCTAAGGTACAACACTTAATAATAGTCATAGGGTACAAATAAGCAGGAATAGAATAGAATAGAATAGAATAGAATAGAATAGAATAGAATAGAATAGAATAGAATAGAATAGAATAGAATAGAATAGAATAGAATAGAATAAGGAATGGGATGGGATGGGATGGGATGGGATGGGATGGGATAGACTAAGGAATAGAATAGAATAGAATAGAATAGAATAGAATAGAATAGAATAGAATAGAATAGAATAGAATAGAATAGAATTTTTATTGGCCAAATGTGATTGGACACACAAGGAATTTGTCTTGGTGCATACGCTCTCAGTGTACATAAAAGAAAAGATACGTTCATCAAGGTACAACATTTACAACACAATTGATGGTCAATATATCAATATAAATAAAACCACCCATATTAAAATTGCGATTAGGCCAACCCTGCACGATGGAACAAGAAAGTCTTAAGCTCGCGCTTAAAGGTCCGGAGGTCAGGGAGTTGGGCGTAGCCCCAGAGGTAACTCATTCCACAGGGCAGGAGCCCCCACAGAGAAGGCCCTCCCCCTGGGAGCCGCCAGTCGGCATTGTTTGGCTGACGGCACCCTGAGGAGGCCCTTGGTTGCGTTCCTTCTTGCAACAAAAGTTCTGGCAACGTTCCTTCACGTGCCAGCCAAGTCCTTATCACTTAGCAGCGTGCCGACAGATCATTGCCAGGGCAACCAGGAGTCTGCAGGATGATCTAAAGTTCTCACAAGTAATCCCAGCCTTCAGTCCAAAGCAGTCCAAGAGCCAGTAGTCCGTAACTTTGTCCGACACAAGGGCCTACGGAACACTCCCCCTGCTTTTATCCCCTGTGGGGTGTGGCTCCATGACTCAGCACTCCCTGGGCCTGCCCCACCCCTTCCTCTGCTGCGCACATTTCTCTTGACGTCGTTATTTCGCATCTACCCAAGATTGATCCTCAGCAGCTGGTTCTTGGGGCGTTGCCAGGGAGGAGGAGGGGTCGGGGGAAAAGAGGCTTTGTCAGCTCCTCCTCCTCCTCCTGGCCTGCAGCTGGAATCTGAGACGGTGCCAGGGAGGAGGAAGATCCGGGGGAGGGGGAGGAGGCCTTGCCAGCTCCTCCTCCTCACTCTCCGAGTCATCCGGCTCCAGGAGGCCCGGCCCGGGGGCCGGAGCCACAACAGCCACATGGGAGCAATGAGTGAGGTGCACAAAATCAAAGACCAGCATTTAAGCGAATGTGAATCTTACAAACCTAGAGCAGAGATTCGTGCAAACCAGGCCTGGGTACGCAATTGAGACTGTTGTAGCAGCAGGAACATTGCCATGTTTTAGATAGTTGCACCACTAACCACAGTGCTGGGGGAGAAAGTTTTTTCCATCTGCAAGTCGCCAGGGACTCTGAGGGCTGAAATTCTGCCTGTTTTGCATCTGCTAAAAGAAGCCTGCCAGATTTTAAAATAAGGGAAGCTAAGGAAAGAAAGCAAAACACATGGGACTTCAAGCTCCATGCTCCAGCACATGAAGCTCAGCATCCAGGCCAGTGAGTGGTAAGTATGAAAGGGATCTTGGAGTCCTAGCGGACAATCGCTTAAATAGGAGCCAGCCGTGTGCACCAGCTGCCAAAAAAGCCAACACAGTTCTAAGCTGCAAAAACAGAGGGATAGAATCAAGATCACGCGAAGGGTTAATACCACTTTATAAGGCCTTGGTAAGACCACACTCGGAATGCTGCAGCCAGTTTTGGTCGCCATGATATAGAAAAGATGTTGAGACTCTAGAAACTCTAGAGACTCTAGAAAGACTCTAGAAAGAATGCAGAAAAGAGCAACAAAGAGGATTAGGGGACTGGAGATTAAAACATATAAAAAATGGTTGCTGGAATTGGGTATGTGGTGAAAAGAAGGACTAGGGCTGACATGATAGCGGTGCTCCAATATTTCAGGGGTTGCCACAAAGAAGAGGGAGTCAAGCTATTCTCCAAAGCACCAGAAGTCAAGACATGAAGCAACGGATGAAAACTGACCGAACAGAGAATATATCTATCTCTATCTATATATCTCTATCTATATCATCTATATCTCTGTATCTCTATATATCTTTCTATCTATCTAACTATCATTTATCTATCTTATCACCTATTTGTCTATCATCTTTCTCTCTGTCATCTATCCATCCATCCATCCATCCATCTCTCCATCCATCTCACCATGTTTGTCTGTCTGTCTGTCTGCCTATCTATCTATCTATCTATCTATCTATCTATCTATCTATCTATCTATCTATCTATCTATCTATCTATCTATCTATCTATCTATCTATCATCTATCACCTATTTGTCTATCATCTTTCTCTCTGTCATCTATCCATCCATCCATCCATCCCTCCATTCATCCATCTCTCCATCCTTCTCTCCATCCATCTCTCCATCCATCTCTCCATGTTTGTCTGTCTGTCTGTCTGTCTGCCTATCTATCTGTCTGTCTATCTATCTATCTATCTATCTATCTATCTATCTATCTATCTATCTATCTATCATCTATCACCTATTTGTCTATCATCTCTCTCTCTCTCTCATCTATCTCTCCATCCATCCATCCATGTCTGTCTTTTTGTCTGCCTGCCTATCTATCTATCTATCTATCTATCTATCTATCTATCTATCTATCACTTATTTGTCTATCATCTCTCTCTCTTTCTATCATCTATCATTCTCTCTCCCCCCCCCCCACATACCTATACCTATATCTATAGAAGTCCCCCTTACCTGAAACGTCTAATTGGAACAGTGCAGTTTGGCTGCCTTCCGTGGGAAGAACCTTTGAAATTATTCCAAGAGAATAAGTTTTTCTTTTCTTTTTTTCTTTTTCTTTTTGGCATGACAAAAACCATCCCTTTTTTGGAACATATGTGTTTTGCTTCGAGCTTGGAACGAAACTGCGCCATCCGAGCAGCCGTCGGACCGTTGCAAAGTGTGTCGTGTTAAAAGACAACCCGGAATGCCTGAAAACACAACTTCTCCGAATGCATTTGGGTTACTTTCCAGCTTTGAAGCGCTCCCAACAGCTGCTATTCGGAAGATGAAACAATCTGCGTCCCGCACTCCTCACCCCCACCCTCTTGGCAACTTCATTTTGGAACGCTTTTCAAAATGTTTTTTAATGATTGTGGAATCTGTTTTTTATTCGGCTGTGAACCGCCCTGAGTCCTTCGGGAGAAGGACGGTATATAAATTAAATTAATAAATAAATAATAAATAAATAAATAAACGCACCACGGGTCACGGACGGACTTCAGCGCAGCTAGGGAGAGGTGGGAAAAATCCTGAAGTTCACCACCAAGCAAAATTCATGTTCAAGCCAAAAAGGGCAGACAAAAGAATGCATGCAGAAGCACTGCAGAGATCAAGAAGAGATTTAATCTGGAACTAAGCGTAGTTCATAAAATCATCTACCACAATGTCCTACCTGTCAATGACTACTTCAGCTTCAACTGCAACAACACAAGAGCACACGATAGCTACAAACTTAAGGTAAACCATTCCAAACTCGATTGCAGAAAATATTTTTTTTTAAAATTTGCATTTATACCCCGCCCTTCTCTGAAGACTCAGGGCGGCTTACACTATGTTAGCAATAGTCTTCATCCTATTTGTATATTTATATACAAAGTCAACTTATTGTCCCCAACAATCTGGGTCCTCATTTTACCTACCTTATAAAGGATGGAAGGCTGAGTCAACCTTGGGCCTGGTGGGACTAGAACCTGCAGTAATTTCAGGCAGCTGCTGTTAATAACAGACTGCATTAGCAGTCTGAGCCACAGAGGCCCATATATGACTTCAGCAACAGAGTGGTCAATGCCTGGAATGCACTACCTGACTCTGTGGTTTCTTCTCCAAACTCCCACAACTTTAACCTTAGACTGTCTACAACTGCTACCAACCTGCCTTCCATTGAGGACCTGTATACTGCACGAGTCAAAAAGAGGGATGTGAAAATAACTACAGACCTCTTGCATCCTGGACATAAACTGTTTCAACTCCTACCCTCAAAACGACACTATAGAGCACTGCACACCAGAACAACTAGACACAAGAACAGTTTTTTCTCGAATGCCGTCACTCTGCTAAACAAATAATTCCCTCAACACTGTCAAACTAGTTACTAAATCGCCACTACTATTAATCTTCTCATCGTTCCCATCACCAATCTCTTTCCACTTATGACTGTATGACTGTAACTTTGTTGCTGGCAATCCTTATGATTTATACTGATATTGATTGTTTCCTGATTGCTTATTTGTACCCTATGACTATCATTAAGTGTTGTACCTTATGATTCTTGATGAAGGTATCTTTTCTTTTATGTACACTGAGAGCATATGCACCAAGACAAATTCCTTGTATGTCCAATCACACTTGGCCAATAAAAAATTCTATTCTATTCTATTCTGTTCCGTTTTGTTCTGTTCCATTCCGTTCCATTCCATGATATTCTATTCTATTCTGTTCTATTCTATTCTATTCTGTTCTGTTCTGTTCTGTTCTGTTCTGTTCTGTTCTGTTCTGTTCTATTCTATTCTATTCTATTCCAGTCTATATCCTATATCTTACAGTATATCCTATATCCTATATCCTATCCTGTCCTGTCCTGTCCTGTCCTGTCCTATTCTATTCTACTGTGGACCTCACCCCATTCCTAAGAGATCTGTAAAGGGGGCGTGCATAAGTGCCCCAGTGTGCCTTCCGTCCCTGTTCTAATGTCCCCGTTTATTCGTATCCATTCCATGTATTCAAATCATGTTTATACGTGCTTGACAAATAAATAAATAAAACATAAGCACAGCCGAGATCCAACCCGGAACGAAGGTGAAACTTCCTGACAGTGAGAACATTTAACCTGTGGAACGACTTGCCACTAGAAGTTGTGGGTGCTCCAACCCTGGAGGTTTTAAAGAAGAGATTGGACAGACATCTGTCCAGGATGGTATAGGGCGCTAAAACACGTGAAGAAGGGTTGCAGGAATTGGGTAAGACTAGTTTAATGAAAAGAAGGACCAAGGGTGACATGATAGCAGTGTTCCAATAATCGAGAAGCTGTCACAAAGAAAAGAGGGGGACAACCTATTCTCCAAAGCACCTGAAGGCAGGACAAGAAACGATGGAAACTAACCAAGGAGAGAACCAATCTAGAATTAAGGAGAAATTTCCTGATAGTTAGAACGATTAAATCAGTGGAACAGCTTTGCCTCCAGAAGTTGTAGGTTCTCCATCACTGGAGGTTGTTAAGAAGAGATTGGACAACCATTTGTCTGAAATGGTATAGTGTTTCCTGCTTGAATATGGGATTGGACTAGAAGACCTCCAAGTTTTGTTAACAAAAATTGAATTTATATCCCGCCCTTCTCCGAAGACTCATGGCGGCTTACACTATGTTAGCAATAGTCTTCATCCTATTTGTATATTTATATACAAAGTCAACTTATTGCCCCCCCAACAATCTGGGTCCTCATTTTACCTACCTTATAAAGGATGAAAGGCTGAGTCAACCTTGGGCCTGGTGGGACTTGAACCTGCAGTAATTGCAAGCAGCTGTGTTAATAACAGACAGACTTCGTCTGCTGAGCCACCAGAGGCCCTTCCACGTGAAAAACAGATGATTACAAAAATGTGTGTGGTGGTAGGGAAAATTCACCCGCAAGAATGCTGACTGGATTTGAACCCACGCTATATTTGGGGAACAGCAAGGCAAGTTTGGAAGAAGCGTGGAAAATGAAGGGTGGCATCAATTTGGGTGCCCCCCTCCCAGCTCTGAGGGGGTTTCAAAAGACTTTTTTTTTAAAAAAAAAATGACATTAAGGCCCAGATGTCTAATGTCACCAAAGGGAGAACGTAGGAATAGAATAGAATTTTTATTGGCCAAGTGTGATTGGACACACAAGGAATTTGTCTTGGTGCATATGCTCTCAGTGTACATAAAAGAAAAGATACCTTCATCAAGGTACAACATTTACAACACAATTGATGGTCAATATATCAATATAAATCATAAGGATTGCCAGCAACAAAGTTACAGTCATACAGTCATAAGTGGAAAGAGATGGGTGATGGGAACTATGAGAAGATTAATAGTATTTTAGTAAATAGTTTGACAGTGTTGAGGGAATTATTTATTTAGCAGAGTGATGGCCTTCGGGGAAAAACTGTTCTTGTGTCTAGTTGTTCTGGTGTGCAGTGCTCTATAGCGTCGTTTTGAGGGTAGGAGTTGAAACAGTTTATGTCCTGGATGTGAGGGATCTGTAAATATTTTCACGGCCCTCTTCTTGATTCGTGCAGTATACAGGTCCTCAATGGAAGGCAGGTTGGTAGCAATTATTTTTTGCGAGCTCTTGTCACTTACTTATGATTATTGTTGACTGTTTATTTTGGGATTATTATTTTTTTGCTGTGGGCCACCCAGTTGCATTGTTCGAGACAGGGTGGGGTGAATCCTCTAAATTCTTAAAATAAAACACAATACAATAAATCCGGTTTGGCAAGTCATTTGCCTTCCTGCGTGTACCGAATGGTTTTCTCTCTCTCTCCCCCGCCCCCGTCTGAATTTCCCCTGCGCGACAGATGTCAAACAGCTGCTTTAGGACGTGTTAAAAGGAGGAAATAAAACTTGGAAGGCTCCAATGGGGGCAGTTGTGTGTCAAACTCGGCACACCGACAGGTGTGGCATGACAATCAAAACTCCCTCCTTTTACACCAGCAGGAAAGGAAGAAGGGGTTGGAGAGCAGCAGGCACCCGATGTTTTGCAGATTTTTTTTTGGATGCCGCCAGCGCCTTTGGTAGATGCCACTGGAAAATAGATCGTTCAGGGTGTTTTTCTGTTTTTGATTGTTTTTTGATTTGATTGTTTTTGATTTTGATTGTTCCTGATTGTTTATTTGTACTCTATGATTATCATTAAGTGTTGTATCATTAAGTGTTAAATTTGTACCCTATGACCATCATTTGTGTTGTAAATGTTGTACCTTGATGAAGGTATCTTTTCTCTTCTTCTTTTATGTACACTGAGAGCAGATGAACCAAGACAAATTCCTTGTGTGTCCAATCACACTTGGCCAATAAAGAATTCTATTCTATTCTATTCTATTCTATTCTATTCTATTCTATTCTATTCTATTCTATTCTATTCTATTCTATTCTTATTTGTACCCTATGGCTATCATTAAGTGTTGTACCTTATGATTCTTGATGAAGGTATATTTTCTTTTACGTACACTGAGAGCCTATGCACCAAAGACAAATTCCTTGTGTGTCCAATCACACTTGGCCAATAAAAATTCTATTCTATTCTATTCTATTTTAATTTAATTGGTAAGAAGGCACTCTTTTCCGTATTTCTCTTTTTTCAGATGCTGGAAAGGAAGCTTCAGAGACCCCAGGTTTTCCTCAAATGACCACCATTCGTTTAGTGACCATTTGAAGTTACAGCAGCAATTCATGCAGGCCATGACAGGGACAGCGAAAGGCCAAAAGTGGGCCATTAAAATGCCCAGGTCTGTCCATGGTTCCAATATCTCAGGGGCTGCCACAAAGAAGAGGGAATCAAGCTATTCTCTAAAGCACCTAAAGGCAGGGTTAAGATTAGAAAAGGACCAGGGGTGACATGATAGCAGTATTCCAATATCTCAGGGGTTGCCACAAAGAAGAGGGAGTCAAGCTATTCTCCAAAGCACCCGAGGGTAGAACAAGAAGCAATGGGTGGAAACTAATCAAGGAGAGAAGCAACTTAGAACTAAGGAGAAATTTCCTGACAGTTAGAACAATTAATCAGTGGAACAACTTGCCTGCAGATGTTGTGAATGCTCCAACACTAGAAATTTTTAAGAAGATGTTGGATAACCATTTGTCTGAAATAGTGTAGGGTTTCCTGCCTAAGCAGGGGGTTGGACTAGAAGACCTCCAAGGTCCCTTCCAACTCTGTTATTCTATTTCTATGTGTGATTTTCTGATTACCCGTAATTTCCCTGCAAGCTTGTGTGTATGAGAGGTCCTTGGTGCTCTCTGAGCTTAGCTGTTTTTCTTACAGATGTTTTATTACCCAAACTAGATAACATCATCATCGCTAGCTATTCTCCAAAGCACCTGAGGGCAGGACAAGAAGCAACGGGTGGAAACTAATCAAGGAGAGAAGCAACCTGGAACTAAAGGAGAAATTTCCTGGCAGAATTAATTAATCAGTGGAACAACATGCCTCCAGAACTTGTGTTTGCTCCAACACTGGAAGTTTTAAAGAAGTTTTAAAGAAGAGATTGGACAGAAATGATATACAATTTCCTGCCAGAGTAGGAGGGTGGAAGACCTCCAAGGTCCCTCCAACTCTGTTATCCTAGCCTAGCCTAGCCTAGCCTAGCCTAGCCTAGCCTAGCCTATCCCAATCTCCCAGTGTTGGCGAACCTTTTCGACATCGAGTGCCGAAACGGGAGTGTTTGCACGCACACATGTGTGCCGAAACCGGAACAGCAACCGCCCAGTGTGCCTATGCGCGCCGGGAAGATGATCTTCCAGTTTCTGATGCGCATGTGCTGGCCGATGCACATGTGAGTGACAGAAACAGGAAGATCATCTCCCTGGCATGCGCACCAGGCAGCTGCTCTTCCGGTTCCCAGCGGTCCCGTGCACATGAAGACCACCTAGGCGGGGCGCCAGAACGTGGAAGAGCAATGGGTGATGGCTCATGTGCCCGGAGAGATGGCTCTGTGTGCCACTTCCAGCACACGTGCCATAGGTTCACCATCACGGCTATATCCTATATCCTATCCTGGATTCTATTCTGTCCAGTCCTATCCTATCCTATCCTATCCTATCCTATCCTATCCTATCCCTGTTCCCTGTTCCCTGTTCCCTATTCCCTATTCCCTATTCCCTATCCCAGTTTTAGCGAACCTTTAGCGTTCTTGCATGCCAGCCCGTGTGCCAGAAGTGGTACGCAAAACCATCCTGCACCGAATGCATAGCCTCGCCGGCTCCCGTCACATTCCTGTGCTCAAACGCACGCCGGTCAGCTGGCCGTCGCATGCGCAGTGCCGGCGACCCCGGAAGTGCAGCGATCCATCGCGCACGTGCACGACGCCAACTCAGAAGGCCAGGTGCTGGCTCGCGCATGTGCGACGGACCGCCGCTCTTCCAGGGTCCGCCGGCACCGCGCGCGTGACGGCCAGCTGACTGGCGTGCGTTTGAGCACAGGACGCAACGAGGAGCCGGCGAGGCCACGCATTCGGCGTGGGAGGGTTTTGTGTGTGCCACTTCCGAAACGCGTGCCATAGGTTCGCCAACACTTTTCTTGATTTTCTCCATGACAATGGGTTTGCTTTCAGGCTACAGGCTGAAATGCTTGGGGTTGTGTGTGGCAAACCTCACACCAAGGGTGTCTTCCAACTTGTTGGTACAAATGAGATAAGTGCTCTGAGATAATGAAACCACCCCACAGTGGGCTTGTCTATCCAGCAGGCCCCTGCCCAAGGACTCTTTTTGACTCGGCTATTTGCAGTTAATTGCCTGCAAGGATGCTACTTATCCCAGGCAGCCCTAGAGGGAGAGAGGGGTGATGGAGATGGTTGCCTAGCAGCAGCCAATGGCGCGGAGGGCTTTTTCCTCCTAGAAGGACCAAGGATGCTCTGAGAAAAGCATAAGCCGTGATGAAAAGATGGGGGGGACTCAGCTCCTTTCTGAAGAAAGACCAAAGTCGCCTGGCCTTTATTTGCCGAGAGACGGGAAACAGGGCACGGGAGCAGACTTAAAGATTGTGCGACATGATCAAACTGTAAACCATGCTGGGTTGGATGAAAAGGAGGAGGTATTTTTTCTTCTCTCTCCCTGCAGACCAGTGCGTGACCTGTTAAAGGGCTCGGAGAAAGACCTAGCAGGATATATTCACCCGATGTGCTCAACTCGGTTTATGCTAACCTTGCTTTGTTTTATTTTGTGGTGTGCGAACCAAAGGTGGTATTCACTTATCTTCGCTACCGGTTCGCAAACGTCGGCACATGCGCCACCTCCGCGCATGCGCAGGACCTTCTGAGCATGTACAGAGCACCAAAAATGGGACATGATGATGTCTAGGCAGGTGGGCGGAGCCTCCCGCTACCGGTTTGCCCGAACCGGATAGAATCGGCTGAATAACACCACTGGTACGAACGCCTCCAAGTAAGAGAGACTCGGATTCAGCCTCTTCTGGGGATCTAAGATAAGGAGAGTTATTCATTTCTTTCGCATTCATTTATTTATTTTAGGAATTTATATGGCCGCCCAACTTATCTGCAGGGGCTCTGGGTGATTTACAGAAATCCAACCCCAATATGAAACCCAGTTCAGGCAGTCCTCGACTTATGACCCCAAATAGAGCCCAAAATTTCCGTTGTTAAGCGAGGCATTTGTTAAGTGGAGTTTGCCCTGCTTTACGATCTTTCCCGCCACCGTTGTTAAGTGAATCACTGCCGTTGTTAAGTTAGTAACAAGGTTGTTAAGTGAATCCGGCTTCCCCATTGACTTCGCTTGTCTCTATCCGTTCATAAAGCCAGGCCCCTCTATTCATAAATGACGGGCAGCCAAGAGCTCTGAATAATAATAATAATAATAATAATAATAATAATAATAATAATAATAATAATAATAATAATAATAATAATAATAATAATAATAATAATAATAATAATATTTTATTTAGGCCCTTCTCCCAAAGGACTCAGGGCGGTGAACAGGCAAATAAAATACAAACAGACACATACACCATAATTAAAACAACCCTTAAAAAACTGATTCAAATTTGCCAGAAAATTTAAAATAACCTTACTCGCCATAAAAATTACAGAATTTAAAACCTACAATTAAAATTTAAAATTTAAAATTTAGAATTTAAAATCAGCCCAGTCCAGCCAAACGGAATAAATAGATTTTAAGTTCGCGGCAAAGGTCTCAAGGTCAGGTAGTTGTTGAAGCCCGGGGGGAAGCTCGTTCCACAGGGTAGGAGCCCCCACAGAGAAGGCCCTCCCCCTGGGGGCCGCCAGTCGACATTGTTTGGCTGACGGCACCCTGAGGAGTCCCTCTCTGTGAGAACGCACCGGACGCTGGGAGATAGAGGCCGGCAGTAGACGGTCCCGTAAGTAGCCCGGTCCTAAGCCATGGAGCGCTTTAAAGATGAAATAAGGATTAAAGATGAATAAGAAACGCAATAGACAAGGAGCCGAAACTGACAAGATTAACTCAGAGAAACAAAACACCCAGCATTTGCATTTCTCCTTTTGGCCTGTAGAGCCAGTCATGACCCCTACATGACCCCATAGGAATCTGGCTCAGCCATTAAAATATTAAAGCAAAGGTCCCCAATCTTTCGGACCTCAGGGACCACTAAATTCATAATTTTAAATCCCACGGACCACTAATATGATCTGTCTAATGACCCGCTGGGTGGGCGTGGCTAGGTGGTCATGTGACTGGGTGGGCGTGGTCAACTTGATGTCACTCACGTCGAGGGGTACCCTTACCGGTCTCTATTTGACCCTCTACTCCAAGCCATTCCTCACCTGCCCGCCCGGGTTCCTTAGGACCCCAACAGGAAGCAGTTGTTGGAGCTGAGCAGCCACCACGAGAAAGAGTTGGCAAAAAAGCTCAGCTCCAATTGGATCTGACCGAGAAGGAGGCTCAGCAGAAGCACCTCACTCAGGACTAGGAGCATAGGCTTTCCAAGCAGAGGGAAGAGGGTGCAAGGCCAGGTGCCGGCACCTGGAGGCTCAGCAGGCTGAGATGGTCAGTCAGTTCCAGGCCATGGTGCAGTCCCACTGGAACAAGGCCCTCCATCTCTTTGCTGCCAGCAGCACTTCCCTCCAGCCTTCTCTCAAGGCCCCGCACCAGGAGGCTGAATCAGACCCCACGTCAGAATTTCTACCCCCTTCCGACCCACACAAAAAGACCCTGAAGGGGGGAGACTCTCTGCAGCAACACAAACGTTCATTGCACGTATCTGGCCCAGGAGCCGTAATTTGAGGACCCCTGATTTAGTGCAATATAAAAAATGCAAATAATTTTTCTGCGGACCACCAAAATTTTCTCGCGGACCACCAGTGGTCCATGGACCACCGGTTGGTGAGCTCTGTATTAAAGGACACATTCTTGCACAGGAGCAGGCATCTCAATCACAATATTGTATAAAACCCCATCTCCTCTCCGCCCCAATTTGTCAGCCACCCCAGAAACATGCTGCTGTTACTCTCGTTTCTGGTGACCAAATAAACGGAGACCTCTTTTCCGAATGCAGCCCACCTCCAGTTCATTTCTCCTGTATCTTTCTCCCGGCTCGGAATAAGAGCTGGATCAGATTTAACTTTCAACACCTCCTTATGTGAGGGGACCCACAACCACCCCTTGCCGCCCCACTCTGATGGGTCAGGTAGATCTAACTGGGAAAAGATGATCCTTCAAATAACCTGGCCCGCAAGCCATGGAGGGCTTTGAAGGTGACCCGCCATCAGTGGTGGGTTTCTACCGGTTCGCACCGGTTCGGACGAACCCATAGCGGCAGCGGCAGGAGGCTCTGCCCACCCACACGGACATCATCATGGATGCTCTGTGCTTGCACAGAAGCACCGTGCACACACAAAGCAAACACGCACACATGCACTCACAGTTCCAAACCAGTAGTGAAGGTTAGCGAAACCCACTACTGCCCACCATTGCCATTGAATTGGACCCGGAAGCCAATCGGCAATTCAGCTCCCGCAAGAGAGGTGACACATTTGCACAAAACCACGCAAACCGCCGCATTTGGAACTAACGGAAGTTCCTGGATACTTTTCAAGAGCAGCCCTACCCAGAGTTGTAAACCTAATCTTGCGTAGCTTCTTTTCCAAAAACACCACACTACTAACCAGAGCATATAAAACATTTGCTAGACCAATTCTAGAATACAGCTCGCCTGTTTGGAACCCTCACCACATCTCTGACATCAATACAATTGAACGTGTCCAGAAATATTTTACAAGAAGAGTTCTCCATTCCTCTGAAAACAACAAAATACCTTATCCCACCAGACTTGAAATCCTAGGCTTAGAAAACTTGGAACTCCATCGCCTTCGACAAGACCTAAGTTTAACTCACAGAATCATCTATTGTAATGTCCTTCCTGTCAAAGACTACTTCAGCTTTAATTGCAATAATACTAGAGCAACTAATAGATTTAAACTTAATGTCAACCGCTTTAATCTAGATTGCAGAAAATATGACTTCTGTAACAGAATCATCAGTGCTTGGAATACTTTACCTGACTCTGTGGTCTCTTCTCATAATCCTAAAAGCTTTAACCAAAAACTTTCTACTATTGACCTCACCCCATTCCTAAGAGGACCATAAGGGGCGTGCATAAGCGCACAAACGTGCCTACCGTTCCTGTCCTATTGTTTTTCTTTTCTTCTTCCTATATATATATATATATATATATGCTTATACCTCCTTATATTTACTCATATATGTGTTTATATACTATATAATCTTTTTGTATGATACCTACATATATTGTTGTGACAAAATAAATAAATAAATAAATAGAGTGCATTGTTAATTCAAGGAGGAGGGTTCCGATCTCGAGTGAACCACAGCTGAGCAGTCACAACAGACCTAGACAACTTTACACACTCGGAGGGAGGGGGAAAAAAAATGGAAACAAGTCCAGAAAGGCTAAATAAAGTCTGGCTGCTTGAGTGTGTGTGATTCCCCGCTTGGCTTGCAACGTTGGCCAAATCTATTGCTTTGGCAAGGAGAGGAGGCTAATCTATTCTAATGCATGCTAATTAAAGCTGAACTGCAAGCTTGATAAATAACCAAGCTCAGACAGCAGAAAGTTCACTCTCCCTGTTCCTTCTTCCTTGTACCTTATTATCTCTCCTCCCAGATGGGATGCTGTCCCTGGTCGCAAAGTTGGTATTTTAATAAGAGTACAGATGTGCCTGGGTGTTCTCGTATTGGGTACGAAAAAGGCATTTTAAAGCTCTCTCTCACACACACACCCCACCGTAAAGGCAAAATCGGATGCTACATCTACATCGCAAAAAAAGGCTTTAAGAGTTGTAAACCTAATCTTACGTAGCTTCTTCTCCAGAAACACTACACTACTTACCAGAGCTTATAAAACATTTGCTAGACCAATTCTTGAATACAGCTCATCTGTCTGGAACCCATACCCATACCACATTTCAGACATCAATACGATTGAACGTGTCCAGAAATATTTTACAAGAAGAGTTCTCCGCTCCTCTGAATACAACAAAATACCTTATGCCACCAGACTTGAAATCTTGGGTTTAGAAAACTTAGAACTCCGCCGCCTTCGACAGGACCTGTGTTTAACTCATAGAATCATCTATTGCAATGTCCTTCCTGTTGAAGACTACTTCAGCTTCAATCACAACAATACAAGAACAAACAATAGATTTAAACTTAATGTTAACCGCTTCAATCTTGATTGCAGAAAATATGACTTCAGTAACAGAGTTGTTAATGCTTGGAACACACTACCTGACTCTGTGGTCTCTTCTCAAAATCCCCAAAGCTTTAACCAAAAACTGTCTACTATTGACCTCACCCCATTCCTAAGAGGTCCGTAAGGGGCATGCATAAGAGGACAAGCGTGCCTACCGTTCCTGTCCTATTGTTTTCTTTCATTATATCCAATTAATATAGTTATTGCATGCTTATGCTTATATATATATAGGCATATATATTATATAGTTACTTTCATGCTTATGCTTATATATACTGTTGTGACAAAATAAATAAAAATAAATAAATAAATAAATAAATAAATAAATAAATAAATAAATAAATAAATAAATAAATAACAATGAGCTAAGACAGTGTTTTTTCAAACTTGGCTACTTTAAGAGGTGTGGACTACAACTCCCAGAATTCTCCAGCCAGGAAACTGCTTTTTTGAGCCAAAAAGTTGTGCTTTGGTTTAAATGGGACAAACAGTTCATCTATCCAGCCTCGGGCTATTTTTCTTTATTTACTTGGATCCAGAGGTGTGGTTCGGACCGGTTTGGGCGAACTGCTAGTAGCGACCTGTGGGTGGCAACCTGTGGGCTACCCGCCCATCCACCTGCTCACCTGCCCCAAGTGCAATCCCAACCTGTATTGCTGTGGTTTTGACGCCGCAGGCACATGTGGATGGTGCACGCGAGCAAATTGCTGTGTTGTTTGACGTTGCACCAGGGCGTGGCTTGGTGGGGAGGGGGTAATGTGACTGGGTGGGCATGGCCAACTTTTTTTTTTTAATTTTAAAAGCATTTTTTTACAATCTCTCCTTCCTTCCTTCCTTCCTTCCTTCCTTCCTTCCCTCCCTCCCTCTCCTTTCCTTTCTTCCTTCCCTCCCCCCTCTTCTTCTTTCCTTCTTTCCTTCCTTCCTTCCTTCCTTCCCTCCCTCCCTCCCTCTCCTTCCTTCCTTCCTTTTTTCCTTCCTTCCCTCCCTCTCCTTTCCTTCTTTCCTTCTCTTCCTCTCCTTCCTTCCTTCTTTCCTTCCTTCCTTCCCTCCCTTTCCTTCCTTCCTTCCTCCTCCCCTCTTCTTCTTTCCTTCCTTCCTCCTCTCCTTCCTTCCTTCTTTCCTTCCTTCCTTCCTCCTCCCTCCCTCCTCTCCTTCCTTCCTTCCTCTCTCTCCTTTCCTTCTTTCCTTCTCTCCCTCTCCTTCCTTCCTTCCTTCCTTCTTTCCTTCCTTCCTTCCCTCCCTTTCCTTCCTTCCTTCCTTCCTTCCTTCCTTCCTTCCTTCCTTCCTTCCTTCCTTCCTTCCTTCCTTCCCTCCTTCCTTCCTTCCTTTTAAATGCCCATCCAACTCACACATGGCAACCTACATCCTGGGGACTCGGGATCAGTCAGTCACCGGGACCAGATAAAACCTCTGGTCCCGGTGACTGACTCAGATTGGACCCTGTGCTACAGTTGTAGATGATCACACTGTGTTTTTTCTCATCGGCCTCCCCGTAAGTCTTCTACTTGGTGTGCAAACCGCGGTTGACAGGCTTTGCTTCTTTCTCGCTGCTTTAATTGTGCCGACGTTGAGCGAACTACACAGGAGGGAGGTTAAATTAATTGGCTCTTGCTTCACAATCTGAAACGTTATCCAGAAGCCAGATTATTATAGTTCAGAAAAATCAAAACAATTAAAGGTCCAGCTGCATGTAGTGACAGAAGCAGATAATGATGGAGCCAATTTTTCTAATCCATGGAGAACTCACGGCTGGAGGGGAAAACTAATAGGTCGACGAAAAGTATTGGAACTATATCGGCTTGTATAGTTATTTTATTTATAAATTGCTATCCAACTTTATTGTTTTATAAATAACTCAATGTGGTGAACATACCTAATACTCCTTCCTTCTCCTATTTTCCCCACAACAACAACCCTGTGGGGCAGGTTAGGTTAAGAGAGAGTGATTGGCCCAAAGTCCCCAACTGGCTTTCAGGCGTAAGGCAGAACTAAAACTCACTGTCTCCTGGTGATTGGCCCAAAGTCCCCAACTGGCTTTCAGGCGTAAGGCGGAACTAGAACTCACTGTCTCCTGGTGACTGGCCCAAAGTCCCCAACTGGCTTTCAGGCGTAAGGGGGAACTAGAACTCTTTGTCTCCTGGTGACTGGCCCAAAGTCCCCAACTGGCTTTCAGGCGTAAGGCGGAACTAGAACTCACTGTCTCCTGGTGACTGGCCCAAAGTCCCCAACTGGCTTTCAGGCCTAAGATGGAACTAGAACTCACTGTCTCCTGGTGATTGGCCCAAAGTCCCCAACTGGCTTTCAGGCGTAAGGCGGAACTAGAACTCACTGTCTCCTGGTGATTGGCCCAAAGTCCCCAACTGGCTTTCAGGGGTAAGGCGGAACTAGAACTCACTGTCTCCTGGTGACTGGCCCAAAGTCCCCAACTGGCTTTCAGGTGTAAGGCGGAACTAGAACTCACTGTCTCCTGGTGATTGGCCCAAAGTCCCCAACTGGCTTTCAGGCGTAAGGCAGAACTAAAACTCACTGTCTCCTGGTGACTGGCCCAAAGTCCCCAACTGGCTTTCAGGCGTAAGGCGGAACTAGAACTCACTGTCTCCTGGTGATTGGCCCAAAGTCCCCAACTGGCTTTCAGTTGTAAGGCGGAACTAGAACTCACTGTCTCCTGGTGATTGGCCCAAAGTCCCCAACTGGCTTTCAGGCGTAAGGCGGAACTAGAACTCACTGTCTCCTGGTGAGTGGCCCAAAGTCCCCAATTGGCTTTCAGGCGTAAGGCGGAACTAGAACTCACTGTCTCCTGGTGATTGGCCCAAAGTCCCCAACTGGCTTTCAGGCGTAAGGCGGAACTAGAACTCACTGTCTCCTGGTGATTGGCCCAAAGTCCCCAACTGGCTTTCAGGCGTAAGGCGGAACTAGAACTCACTGTCTCCTGGTGATTGGCCCAAAGTCACCCAGCCGGTTTTCATACCTAAGAAGGAATTAGAACTCACCTTTTCCTGGTGATTGGACCAAAGTCCATCAACTGGCTTTCAGGCCCAAGGCGGAACTAGAACTCACCATCTAAGCCTGGTGTCTGATTTACAAACCACTCATTTAGTGACCATTCAAAGTTTTACAACACTGCTGAAAACGTGACTTACAACCGGTCCTCAGACTTACGACCATTGCTCCATTCCCACGGTCACCTGATCAAAATCCACAGCTTGTATTTAGCGCAACTGCAGCACCCGGGGCTCATGTGATCGTCATCTGTGACCTTCTGACAACCAAACTTTAATCAGGGAAATCAGACTTGCTTAACGACTGCAGGGATTCACTTAACAGCCGGGGCAAGGAAGGTCGTAAAACGAGACAAAGCTGACTTTAACAACCGTGTCACTTAGCAGCAGCAGCAGCAGCAGAAATATTGGCCTCAGCTTGTGGTCGTAAGTCGAGGTTCGCCTGTCAGACCCTTTCTCATCCACAGCCCTTCCCATTTCACAAAGCCGCGCATAAATTTGCTTTGTGCGTGTAATGTTTCTTCTTGTCTTGTCTGAGTTTATAAAGACAACCCCTCCTGCTGCTGCCAAATTCCTGGACAATAATTTGAAAGGAAGAAGAAAAAAAAAGATCTACCGAGGGAGAGAGGAACTAATAAAAGGAAACAAAGCTGCAAGAGATAAGGCAAGTTAATTAATAAGCAAAAAAAAAAAAATCTCCTTTCTGGTACACGCTTCCCTATCGGAGTTTTCTTATTAACGCTAATAATGTTTATGAATGTTTTGCTCTGAACTGGGAAGATAGTTCCTAGCATAAGACCAGAGAGAACAGCTGCATAATTCACTGCAAGAATTAAATTCTTGGCTGCGTAGGCGCTGGGTTTCCTCTCCCCTTTCCATTTTTTAAAAAACTCTTTGCAGATCCAGGTGAAGAAGAAGAAGAAGAAGGAGGAGGAGGAGAAGGAGAAGGAGAAGGAGAAGGAGAAGAAGAAGAAGAAGAAGAAGAAGAAGAAGAAGAAGAAGAAGAAGAAGAAGAAGAAGAAGAAGAAGAAGAAGAAGAAGAAGAAGAAGAAGAAGAAGAAATGATCATCTTTATTCATTAAACATGAAACTCAGTCAACTGAACATTTAAAAATGTCACAAATACCATTGACTGCTAATGGTTGATATGGGTTGCTGCCAATGTCCTAGGTATCAATGTCCTAGGTATCAACCAAGTACCTTCTTAAGATGTACGATGTTCCAAGTAGTGCAGTTTTTTGCAGTTCTGCAAAAAATAATTTATTATTACAGGAAGCTGCAATTTGTTGATGTATCTTATAAAATTCTTGGAAATGGTACCAAGTGCCCCGATGACAATGGGTATCACTGTTACGTGTTTCATCCATAATTGTGTAATTTCGATGGCCCGGTCATGATATTTCGTGATTTTTTTCCAGTTCTTTTTCTTCGACTGGCATCTCCTGGTACTGCGATGTCAATAAACTGTACGTTTCGGTTTTCGACAACCGTGATATGTGTTGTGTTCCAAGTGATGATTTGTCTGTATTAAAAAGTCCCACAAGATCTTCACCTTATCATTTTCTATATCTTTTTCCACTTTATGTTCCCATGACTTTTTGGATACAGGCAAGTCGTATTTTTTACATAATGACCAGTGGATTAATTTAGCAACTCGGTCGTGTCTAGCTTTGTAATCAGTTTGTGCCATTTTTCTGCATTCACATATTAAATGTGAAACAGTTTCGACTTTGTTGTTGCAAAGTTGGCAGTTTGGATTGTCGGTGGATTTTTGTATCTTTGCTTTCATGGCATTAGTTTGTAGTGCTTGTTCTTAAGCAGCGAGCATTAAACCTTCCATTTCTTTCTTGATGGTTCCCATCTTCAGCCATGCTCATGTCAAGTTGTCATCACATTTTCCTTCAATCTTCTTCTTCTTCTTCTTCTTCTTCTTCTTCTTCTTCTTCTTCTTCTTCTTCTTCTTCTTCTTCTTCTTCTTCTTCTTCTTCTTCTTCTTCTTCTTCTTCTTCTTCTTCTTCTTCTTCTTATTATTATTATTATTATTATTATTATTATTATTATTATTATTATTATTATTATTATTATTATTATTATTATTAAGCTACAATACACGATGCCTCAAAAGGTAACGTAAAAGGTGCATTTGATATTCTCGTTTCTGGGTTACCAATGTCCAGAAGAATACATGGATAAAGACTGAAAGATGAGCGAAAGAACAATTTTTGCATTTTCCAAAATTGACATTCCCCAAAGGAACGCTATACAGGTAGTCCTCGACTTACAACCATCTGTTTAATGACCGTTCAAAGTTACAATGGCGCAGGAAAAAAGCGACTTATGACCATTTTTCACAGCCACAACCTTTGTAGCATCTGTTGTGTCTTGTCCGCTCTCACCGCAGCCGGGGTCTGCTTATCTGCTCCCGAACACGGAGGAATGTATGCCTCCCGGCCCCAGTTCTGGCTCCATGCCCAGACAAGCTGCAGAGGAGGGGGCACCTCCCGGTCCCAGCCCTGGCTCCATGCCCAAGCAGGCTGCAGAGGAGGGAGCATCCCCTGGCCCCAGCCCTGGCTCCATGCCCAGGCAAACGGAGCAGCTAGACCCCTCCCCCTCCTCCACAGCATGTGAGCCTGAGGAAAGTTTACTTCCAACAGCTGCTGATTGGAGTGACCCTCGCATCAGAAGACTGGATAGGCGGAGGCAACAGAAGGAAGGGAGGGGCAGGCCTTAATGAGTGCTGAGTCATGGAGCCACACCCCATGGCCTATATAAAGGATCTGCTTTCTGGCAGTCTCTGAGTCAGGCAAAGTCGAACTCATCTTGCTGAAGTCACTTTCTGGTCTCCTGCCTGCTCTGAGGACTTTGCTAGGACTTTGGGCAGAGCTGCAGAGGCACGCCTGATTCGGATTTCCCTGACCCGGCCGTCAGCGGAGGAGTGGGACACGACAGCATCCCCCTTTGTGATCAAAATTGGATTCACTTAACAATCTAGTTAACTAACTTAACAACAGCAGGGATTCGTTTAACAACCATGGCAAAGAAAGGCCATAAAACGGGGCAAAACTCACTTAAAAATGTTTCACTTAACAACAGAAATTGCAGACTCAATTGTGGTTGTAAGTTGGGGACTATCCGGGCCTGTGCGACTCCTCAGCCGCTATGTTGCTATCTGCAGGGATCGGGGAGTAGTTTGTTTAGAAAATTTATATAGCTGCCTCGGGGTGGGTTTGAAAAAAATTTCAGCATCCGGTTCTCTGCTCGGTTGCTGGGTGGCCGTGGCCATGGGGGCGTGGCCTACTCAGCCTCCTGCACCACAGTAGTGGGGGCGTTTTTGCCCTCCCCGACACTGGAGGCATTCCTCGAGCCTCCAGGAGGGCCAAAACAGCCTCCCCTTGTCGTGTCCCACTCCTCCGCTGACGGCCGGGTCAGGGAAATCCGAATCAGGCGTGCCTCTGCAGCTCTGCCAAAGTCCTAGCAAAGTCCTCAGGGCAGGCAGGAGACCAGAAAGTGACTTCAGCAAGATATGTTTAGACTTTGCCTGACTCAGAGAATGCCAGAAAGCAGGTCCTTTATATAAGCCATGGGGTGTGGCTCCATGACTCAGCACTTATCCAGGCCTGCCCCTCCCTTCCTTCTGTTGCCTCCGCCTATCAAGTCTTCTGATGTGAGGGTCACTCCAATCGGCAGCTGTTGGTAATTGACCTTCCTCAGGCTCACATGCTGTGGAGGAGGGGGAGGGGTCTAGTTGCTCTGTTTGCCTGGGCATGGAGCCAGAGCTGGGGGCTGGAGATACTTGCTCTTCTTCAGCCTGTCTGGGCATGGAGCCAGGGCTGGGGCCGGGAGGCATGCTAGGACATTCTTCAGCGTTCGGAAGCAGATAAGCAGACCCCGGCTGTGGTGGTGAGATCGGACGAGACACAACACCCCTGGCCTCGGAGGCCGGAAACGGGCCCATTTTCAGACTCCTGGCACTTCTGGTAGGCCCTTTTTTCACCCTCCCAGAGCCTCTGTGCAGGCCCTGCACTAACCTCACATCCAAAACGGGCTGCGTGGAGACTCCTGGGAGGGGCTGGGAGGTGTGGGAGAGTCGGGAAGGGTATGGGCGGGGTCAGCCAGTCCTTGCAACTCACGGCTCCCATGTAACATCGCTGCTGCGTAGTCTGCACTGGCTTCCTGTGGTCTTTTGGGTGCGCTTCAAGATTCTGGTTACCACCTTTAAAGCGCTCCATGGCTTAGGACCCGGGTACTTACGAGACCGCCTGCTGTTACCATATGCCTCCCACCGACCCGTACGCTCTCAAAGAGAAGGTCTCCTCAGGGTGCCGTCCGCCAAACAGTGTCGTCTGGCGGCCCCCAGGAGTAGGGCCTTCTCTGTTGGAGCATCGACGCTCTGGAATGAACTTCCCCCTGGCCTACGTCAAGTGCCGGATCTTCGGACCTTCCGTCGTGAGCTAAAAACATATTTATTTATTCAAGCGGGACTGGCATAATGGTTTTAATAGTTTTTAATTTTAAACTGGGGTTTTTATTGGGTTTTTTAAAATCTTTTATAATTTTAAATTTAAACTTTTAATAATCAGCCTTTTGTAATTTGCTAGGTTTTAATTGTTGGTTTTAATTGTATATGTATTGTGTTTTATCTTTGGCTGTACACCGCCCTGAGTCCTTTGGGAGAAGGGCGGTATAAAAATTTAATAAATAAATAAAATAAATAAATAAAACTACCGGTTCCGTGAACCAGATTAAAATTAACATCTGATTCTTCCGAACCGGACTGAACCGGCTGAATCCCAACCCTGAGCTGCCTACTTGCCCAGTGTTGTGGCTCCAGCCCCCACCCCCCCGGGCCTGCCCCCCTGCCAGAGACTGACTCAGAGAGTGAGGGGGAAGGGCTGTCAGGGCTCCCTTCTGCAGGGCCAGCCTCTCTGTCTCAGCTCCAGGAGCCAGAGGCAGGCCAGGTGGAAGAGGTGACGAGGCCTCTGTCTCCTGTATCTCCCCCCGCCCAGGAAACGCTCCCAGACCCAGCTGAGGACAATCAGTCTCAGAAACTCTAGGCAGCTCACAAACAATAAAAACACATTGTAAAAAAGAAAGAAAGAAAGAAAGAAACAATAAACACACACACACACATCCCAGCAACAATACAAGATCAAATAAGCCATTTGAGGGGCTCCCTCACACTTTGGGTTCCCCAGGCCCACTGGAGAAACCCAAGTCTTCAGGGCCTTACAAAAGCCTAATTTCTGAAGGGATGATATTCCAAAGGGAGGGAGCCACCACGGAGAAGGCCCTTCTGGGTGTACCTTCTTAGGGGATGTGTGCTGCTCCGCTCACTCTCACACACACACCTAACTGTGGTTTTAGCAAGTTTATTAATATTAATATTATTAATATTCCCCATCAATTCCCTTTACTAAAACTCAGAAGTGCCCCGATTAAGTCCAGCCACAAGCAGGCCAAGATGAATCCACAGAGCAATGACCCAAGAATCCACAAATCAATTGAAAGTTGCTAAAACAAAATACTTCCACCAGACAAACTTAAATCCACACACAAGAGAGTTCCCAAGGCAAGAAAAATCCGGAGTCTCCAAGGCACGAATCAATTCCAAACACGGCGTCAATCCAGAGTCAAGCAGGAAACATGATGACCAAAGAGACACACTGTTCTGTCCCCCCACCTCAGTCCGGGAGACACATGAACTGACTCAATTAGCCGGCAATTTAGTCCACGGCAGCTATCAGCTCTGGCAGCAAACCAGCGATCGTCTGCCAAGGTTTTCTTTATCTTCCTTGATGCCGGCGTGTCAGAAGCTCATTACCGGAGCAACCAGGAAGTCAAGAACAAACAGCAATCCAAGCCAAATGCTCAGTCAAATAGTTCAGCTCAAGTTTTCTCCAGTCAGTTTGCTTTGTCCATCACGAAGTAGTAGAACGGCCCCTCCTGCTTTTATACCCTGTGGGGTGTGGCTCCGTGACTTAGTACTTTCTAGGCCTGCCCCATCCCTTCTTCTGTTGTTCCCGCCTCTCTTGTCTACGAAACCGGGGATCTAACCAGGACTGATTGTCCACAGCTGGGTCTGGAAACGTTGCCTGGGTGGGGGGGAGATACAGGAGACAGAGGCCTCGTCACCTCCTCCACTTGGCCTGCCTCTGGCTCCTGGAGCTGAGCCACAGAGGCCGGCCCTGTAGAGGGGAGCCCTGATGGCCCTTCCCCCTCACTCTCTGAGTCACTTTCTGGCAGGGGGCCAGGCCCGGGGGAACTGGAGCCACAACACACACCTAAAAAAACCAACACATTGTTCCTGGCAACGCCTCCCTCTCTCTGCTGTGATAAATAGCCAGTTTTCCGGTGTTGCCCCTCAAGACGGGCAGAGCTTTTTCCTCTGAACTGGCTGATCTCTGCTGCTCCTGACTTTTCTCTGCCCTGTGTGTTTTTGGATCCTCTTTGCTGGCCATCTGCCATTGCAAGCTTTTCCTAGGTGATGCCTGCTCCAAATCTCTTCTGAACGGCCGTTCAGAGCCATCAATCAACTCAGTTCCTGGCCTGCCAGGAATGGGGTTCATCTGAGGAGGAATCTGGGATGTCATTCATGGGAAACATTACAGGACAGGACCTACAACATTCCTTGCCTCCCCACTCTAGTGGGTCAGGTGGGTGTGACCAGCAAGAGACGATCCCTCAGATAACCTGGTCCCAAGCTATGAAGGGGTTCCAAGGTGACCACCAGCACCTTGAATTGCACCAGAAAGCAAATTGCTAACCTATTCCTACCTACGTGAAAGCCAGAAATATGTGGTTACTAAGAATCTGCTAACAGTAGTGGTGGGATTCAGGCAGTTCTGTCCAATTTGGGCAAACTTGTAGCACCGACCGTGGTAAGCCCCACCCACTCATCCAGAAGTAATGATATCTGTTGTGCCTCGTCCTCCCTCCTCTCCTCAGCCAGGCCCCTCCCGTCTCCACCCGGGCCTGTTATCAGACTCCGAGTCTGATAATGAAGATGAACGGCCTGTCATGCCTCCAGCCCCTGGCCCTGGCCCCATGCCCGGAGAGGATGTCAGGAGCGAACAGATAAGCCCGATAAACTTCACTCCTACAGCGTGTGAGCAGGAAGCCAGCCACTTGCTGGAATTACTGACAGCAGATCCAGCTGAAGAGAATTCAGAGTGGGAGGATCCTCGCTTCCAGAGATCTGAGAGGCGATGCCAGCAGAAGGAAGGGAGGGCAGGCCTGGATAAATGCTGAGTCATGGAGCCACACCCCATAGCCTATATAAAGGACCTGCTTTTGGCATTCCAACCTTGAGTCAAGCAAAGTCTCATCTAGTTTGCTGCTATCGGACTCTATCGCTGAAGTCACAACTTGGACTCCTGCCTGCCCTGATAAACCTCGAAGGAATTTGGCAAGCTGCAGAGGCTTCGTTGCCACGTTTGATACGGACTTCTTTGACCCGGTCATCGGAGGGGGAGGGGGACACGACACCATCCTATTTAGTCACGTTTTGGAGGCTGTGCACATGTGCGGAAGGCATGAGTGCAAGCACGGAGCATGCGCAGAAGGCTGAGCATGCGCGGACACATTTGCAAACCGGTAGGGAAGATAAGTGAATTCCACCTCTAGCTAACAGATCTATAGGTAGACTTAACAACCCCAACTGAGACCAGATTTGAGTAAGTCAAGAAGAAACCTGTAGCATTTAACAATGAAAACAATACAGTGGAGAGTTTTTAGTCTGAAGCTGAAAGATCTAATTTCTTTTTAATTTGGGGGGGAATATGGATGGGGGGGGGGGAAATAATTCCACATCTTTTACAACTTCTTATCAATATTACATGAAGCCTCCGCAAGGCAATTTAAGCGATTCTTTCTCCCTTTACATCTCAGCAATCACACTTAACACTGATATCAAATTTTTTTATTTCAAAAGGTTTAATTTACTTTTACCGCGAGCGTGTTCCTAGCGTCTATAACCGGGGTATTCTTTGCATTCTATATGATAATAAAACCATTTATATATAACATATATAGCTACCCAGAGGTGGGTTTCACATAATTTTTTTCCACCGGTTCGCCGTGCACTGAAAATGTGAGAGCGCACACGGTTTCTGCATCTGTGTTTTGCTCACACGCGTGGCTTGCACGCATGCACGTGCCTTATAAAACGTGGCTAAATAGGATGGCATAGTGCCAGGGTGGGTGGGTGGGTGGGGGTGGGGGTGGGGGTTGGGGTGGGGTTGGGCCCACCCCGCAGGTCCGCAGGTTGCCACTACCGGTTCCCTTGAACTGGTCTGAACTGGCTGAATACCACCTATCTCTATCTATCTCCATCTCTGTCTCATCTCTATCTCTATCTCTATCTCATCTCTATCTCTATCTCATATCTATCTCTATCTCATCTCTCTCTCTCTCTCTCTCTCTCTCATCTCTATCTCATCTCATCTATCTCTATCTCTATCTCATCTCTATCTCCATCTCATCTCTATCTATCTCCATCTCTATCTCTATCTCTATCTCATATCTATCTCTATCTCATATCTATCTCTATCTCTATCTCTATCTCTATCTCATCTCCATCTCCATCTCTATCTCATATCTATCTCTATCTCTATCTCATATCTATCTCTATCTCATCTCTCTCTCTCTCTCTCTCTCTCTCTCTCTCTCTCTCTCTATCTATCTATCTATCTATCTATCTCTATCTCTATCTCCATCTCCATCTCCATCTCCATCTCCATCTCCATCTCCATCTCCATCTCATCTCTATCTCATCACCATCTCTATCTCATTGTTCTGTCCCCTCCCGCCTCAGCCACACGAGCTGGCCTAACGAGCCAGTAATTCAGTTCACGGCTGCTATCAGTCCTGGCAAGGAATCTGCAGCTGCCTGCCAAAGTCTCCCTTATCTTGGGATTGCTGGGCAACCAGGAAGTCAGCAATCCAGTCCGAATGTTCAGCGCAATTCTCCACTAGTCAAACAGTTCAGTTCACTTCTCCACGAGTCAAATAGTTCAGCTCAATTTCTCCACGAGTCA
>NC_080545.1:97879650-98004650 GCF_028640845.1 Ahaetulla prasina
AGCACCTGAAGGCAGGACAAGAAGCAATGGATGGAAACCAATCAAGGAAATAACATCTATAACCACCTCTACCTCTGTCTGTCTGCCTATCTATCTATCTGTCTATCTGTCCATTCGTCCATCCGTCCTTCCATCTATCTATCTATCTATCTATCTATCTATCTATCTATCTATCTATCTATCTATCTATCTGTCTATCTATCTGTCTGTCTGCCTTCCAATATTTGAGGGACTGCCACAAAGAAGAGGGGGGCTGTCACCCTATTCTCCAAAGCACCTGAAGGCAGGACAAGAAGCAATGGATGGAAACCAATCAAGGAAATAATATCTATAACTACCTCTACCTCTGTCTGTCTGCCTGTCTATCTATCTGTCTATCCGTCCATCTGTCCTTCCGTCTATCTATCTGTCTGTCTGTCTTCCAATATTTGAGGGACTGCCACAAAGAAGAGGGGGGGTGTCACCCTATTCTCCAAAGAACCTGAAGGCAGGACAAGAAGCAACGGATCGAAACCAATCAAGGAGAGAAGCAACCTGGAATTAAGGAGAAACGTCCTGACAGTGAGAACAATTATCCAGTGGAACAGCTTGCCACCAGGAGCTGTGGATGCTTCTTCCTCACTGGAGGTTTTTAAGAAGAAATCAAAACAGATATTTGTCCCAAATTGTAAGTTGAGGACTATGTGTAGTATAGGGTTTCCTGCATAAACAGGGGGTTGGACTAGACGACCTCCAAGGTCGTTTTCAAGCCTGTTGTTCTGTTATTCTCCATTGGGAAGAGCTAGGAAGCTGGGGACCCTCCCCTAATTCTGGGTCCTTTTTAGCACCTCCAACTCCACCCCATCCCAGGGCAACCTGTTCAAAGCATCATTTGAGTACGGTGCTGGGTGTCAGGCGAGGCCAAAAAAAAATAAAAATTATTATTATTCAACTCAGTGGGTCCAGGAGTTAATCCACTTTATGACAGCAGCCTCGGCCGAGGTTTCCCGCGTCCCAACTTTCTCCGCCCAAAGAAACCTCAGCCAAGTGGAAAATTAGAAAGCGGGTGCCGACGAGAAGGAGGAAAGCCTTGGAAGAAGAAGGGTTGAGCGGAAGCACAATTAAGTCCTCCCCAAATTAATTCCCAACGACGGGCAAGAGAGACATCGTCGTTTCCCCACCTCGCCGACGGACGATCCCCGGCAAAAAAAAAAAAAAGGCCATTCAATTGAGAAGCCGGCTTTGCCAGTCACGGCTGCCTCCGGCTTCTCCTGATTTAATTTGCACCTAAGATGCAGCTCGGAAGGGTTTTTTTTCCCTATCTGGTTTCGGATGAATCCGGGAGAGGCTTTGGCGTCCAACCCTCAATTTTCTCCGGCCCAGCCAGCTAATTCACTGAAGCGAAGAATGGACAACTGGAAATGGGAATTTGGGTTTGCCCATCTGCCCGATCTCAACAGCCAAGAATCGACAATAAGCAGGCAAAGACGCTGCTCTCCGGGTGATGCTGAGCTACAAATCTCACAGTCGCCTTCGCCGTCAGCCACAAAGACGGGAGGTGACAGGAATTGTCAATCAGAATAGAGCTGGAAGGGACCTTCGAGGTCTTCTAGTCCGACCCCTTGCTCGAGAAGGAGACCCAGCCCCGTTTCAGACAAGTGATTGTCCAGTCCCTTCTTAAAGACCTCTAGTGATGGAGCATCCAAGATTTTTGGTGGCAGCTGTTAATTGTCATCGAAGGAAGGAAGGAAGGAAGGAAGGAAGGAAGGAATGGAGGGAGGAAAGAAGGAAGGAAGGAAGGAGAGAAAGAGAGAAGGGAGGGAGGAAGGAAAGAAGGAAGGAAGGGTGGGAGAGGGAAGGAAGGAGGAAGGGAGGGTGGGGAGGAAGGAGGAGAGAGGAAAGGAAAAAAGGAGAGAAGGGGGGAGGAAAGAAGGAAGGAGAGAAGGAGAAAAGGAAGGGAGGAAGGAAAGAAGAAAGGAAGGGGTGGGGGAGGGAAGGAGGGAGGAAAGGAAGGAGGGTGGAAAAGAAGGAAGGAAGGAAAGAAAGAAGGGAGGGAGGAGAAAAGGGAGGGAGGAAAGGAGGGAGGGAGGAAAGGAGGAAGCAAGGGTGGGGGAGGGAAGGAAGAAAGGAAGCAAGGAAGGGTGAAGGAAGGAAGGAAGGAAGGAAGGAAGGAAGGAAGGAAGGAAGGAAGGAAGGAAGGAAGGAAGGAAGGAAGGAAGGGGTTTGTCTACATGCCAGTAGAATATAGGCTGTTTGGGACAAAGTTAGCTGTCTCTTCATATAATATATTTAACAAGGTCCTTTAAAGGTTTACTCCACAAACCAGGGTAGACCGGGCTAATCAGTGGGGCACAGGGCTTAAGAGGTTGCATGAAGCCAGCCCACACACGGTCCAGTTTATTGGACCACTGCCAGAAAAATACATGCTTTGGTACAGAATCTTAGTCACACGTCTTGCATGAAGGCAGGCAGCTAAATGATTTTTGGGCATCTTTGGGAACCGATGCATCAAAACCCCTTCCAGGCTCCGAAGAAGATACTCCAAGACCCGGCTTGCTAAATAAACCAGCGAGAGATAAGGGCTTGCAAAGGCCCAAGAGACATTAGTTCGGGGCATCCCCCCCCTCCTGTCAGAAGTTTTTGACATTATCAAGACTGATGGAAAATTGAAGTGCAAATAGAACCGAATGCAGCAGCAATGACCTCTGTCTGGAGAGCCCTCGCTCCACGGGCCATTTTCGCTCCCTGGCACCTCATCAGCCGACGCAGCGACACTAGAAATTCGCCAGCGAATCCGACAGAAAACAATTCCCCCGAAAACCTCTCCGTGGCTCAGATGGATTTGTTCCCCCCGTCATTCAGTTGTCCATCCATCATAATGCTCCTGATTTCCTTCCAGAGACTGACACATCAGCAGAAGGAATTTGACAAGCCGCGTGTGTTATTATCCCGGTCATCCGTAAGGAGAGAAAATAACAGCAGCTCCAGTGTTTTCTGACCTCAGCGGGGCATCCCGGAGGTGGTGAGAAGTGATCCAAAATGGAGACGTCCACTAGAGGGCAGACCGAAGACAGACGATGCTCCTGGGCGCCCCCTTATAGGTCGTTCAGAGTTTTGCAGCCTATATGTGCAGGTAATCCTCAACTTGCAAGCACGATGGAGCCCAAATGACCTGCTGCTAAGCGAGACAGCTGTGAGTTTGTCCTCATTTTACAACCTATGTTGCCACTGGAAGTTTTTTTTTTCATATGTGTGTGTGTGTGTGTGTGTGTGTGTGTGTGTGTGTGTGTGTGTGTGTATGTATAAAAAACCCACTTAATCTGGTACAGATGACAAAGCAAAGAGAATCTGTGGCTTAGAGGTTAATACATCTGCCTAATATGCAAGCAAGCCGAGGTTCGAATCCCGGAAGGGTATGTTTAGCTGATGAGAGCTAAATAGCTTGAAATAGATCTATACTAGTCTCCCTTTATTTCTTTGTCAGTAAATATAAATTTAACACTATATATATATATACACACAGCCCATTAACCAGGTCGTTACAACACAAAAGACTAGGACCATACCTACACAGGATGCTACGAAACAGCCGACCAATCTGCAAACACCTACTCCATCTACCAATCAAGATACAATCACACAGCCAACCAACCCGCTCAAAGCAACACTCCCCACCTCCCCACCAGTATTTATAGAGAGACGGCAGCTCCAACCACGCTTTGCTTGCACAAGCACGAAGCCGAAAGCACCAGCCTGAAGATGACGAGTGAGACCTCGTCAAAACATCACCAAGTTACTCTCAACCTTACACAGGAAAAGACCCGAATACGCTAAGACCTACATGCATTGACTTCCGACTCCTTCACCTTTTTAATTTTGCATAATAATAGAAACTAGCCATTTCTGTAACAACACGTCTGTCTAATCGGTAAAACCCAAGATCACAGTTTCCTCTTTTTCCATCACAATTGTGCAACCACAATTGAGCCTCAAATTTCTGTTGCTAAGCAAGGCAGTTAGAACAATTAATCGGTGGAACGACTCGCTTCCAGAAGTTGAGGGGCTTCCAACGATGGTGGTTTTTAAGAAGAGACTAGACCAGGGGTGAAATCTAAAAATTTTCCCTACCGGTTCTGTGGGTATGGCTTAATTGGTGGGTGTGGCTTGGTGGTCAGATGACTGGGTGGGCGTGGCCAATAACAATAAATAATAAAAATAATAAACAAAGTATAAAAAACAATAAGAGGTACCAAAAACCAACTTTCACACTTTACACACACACAACACAACACAACACAACTGACTCACACACAATGTAAAAGCAGCTGCACTTCACACTTCACACAGCCACAAAAAGCTCAAAAACCAACTTTCATACTTTACACACACACAACTCACACACACACAAACACACACACACAAAATGCCACATACAGCTTTCTGAGATTTTGTGTGTTTGTGTAATTAGAGTGAAACACAACAGAAAAACACCAAATCTCAGAAAGCTGCACAAATATTTTATTTTATTATTTTATTTTATTTTATTTTATTGTGGACTTCAAATCCCAGAGTTCCTCAGCCAGCAAAGCCAGCCAGTTGATCACCAAGGAAATAGATTAGCTAAGCGATTGATTCTGTCTGGGTGAAAGTGAAACTGCTTTCGGGCTGGAAAAAGCGCCATGCGTTCATCAGTAATCAGGTAAGTGCCTTAGAATCTCTACTCTTACTTGTAGAAAACATGTTTTTTAAGGTTCTGCTGATGAGGAAGTCAGGTGAGATTGCCAGAGGAGACTTTATTTTATTTTTTTAAGTTTAAAGTCTCTGCCGATCTCAGCTGAGGGGTGGGATCCTCAAAGGCTTTTTTTTACTTTTAAAGGCCTGTTTCAGCTGAAGCAAAACCAGCTTTTAAAAGTAAAAAAAAAAACCTCTGCAGATGGTGCGGCTCAGCAGAGGCAGGGGGTGGGGCCAGGGATTTTTGCTACCGGTCCTCCGAACCAGCAGCCACCATCGCTACCGGATCATGCGAGCCGGTCCGATCCGGGAGCATTTCACCCCTGGACTAGACGCTCACTTATGGTGAAATGCTCTAGGTTCTCCTGCTTGAACAGGGGGCTGGACTAGAAGATCTCCAAGGTCCTTTCCAGCTCATTCTATTGTAGATCTTCGTGAGTTGTTAAGTGAATCACTGCAGTTCTTCAGTTGCTCACACAATTGTTCAATGAATCTGGCAAACCAGGGGGAGGGGGCAGAGAGGGGAACTGCCCCCTCCCGCTCACACAAGTCGAGCTGCACATATGTGCACACCGGCTGCCACTCATGCAAGTTGAGCTGCACATACGTGGACGCCAGCTGCCACTCATGGTAATTCAAGCTGCGTGCATGAACCGGCCCATCGCTCGTGCAACCCAGTTCTAAATGGACCCCAGCCTTGTATTGGGCTGCGGCCAAAGGGGGGGAGACCCCTGCTTTGGAGAATAGGTTGACCCCCTCTTTGTTGTGGCAGCCCCTTAGTTATTAACAACTATTAACAACTGTCTCGCTTAGTAACGTACATTTTGGGCTCAAGGTCTTGATTGGTTTCCATCCAGAGGGAAGGACAAGAAACAATGGATGGAAACTGATCAAGGAGAGAAGCAACCCTGAATTCAGGAGAAACTTCCTAACAGTGAGGACAATTCAACCCGTGGAACAGCTTGCCACCAGAAGTTGTGGGTGCTCCATCACTGGAGGTTTTTAAGAAGAGAATGGACAGTCATTTGTCTGCAATGGTAAAGGATCTCCTGCTTGATCAGGGGGCTGGACTAGAAGATCTCCCAGGACCCTTCCAGCTCTGTTTTGATTCTGACTGTAATTGATCTCGCTGCGAGGGCATGTCTCTAGGTTGGATCTCACTTTGACAAGTTTCTGTCACTTGTCTGTTTCTTGTCCTGCCTTCAGTCCAAGAGAGAGTCCAAGGGGGAGGAAGGGAGGAAGGGAGGGAGGGAGGGGAGAGAGAGAGAGAAAGAGAGAGGGAGGTAGGGAAGGAAGGAAGGAGGGGGAGATAGAGAGAGAGATAGAGAGTGAGAGTTGTGAGTTAGCTAACAAACTTGGGCACCCAAAGGAGATCTCGTCTTAAAAGTCAAGCGGCTGTAAACAGACCTTCAAAGACTCTTGATTTTTATCGAAGGCCTCTGAAGAGAGCTTGGATTACCTGCAAGCCGGCTTACTCAATCGCAGAACTTTGACCAAAAAGAAAAAGAAAAAAAGAGAGAGAGGTAAATCCGAGGTCGATCAATTGAGGACAGTCTACGAGCAGCGGGATTGAGTTACCCGCTGAGACCAGATGGTATTTATTTCCCCAGCCGAGGCAACAGAAAAGGGGAGAGAGAGAAAGTTTAAAAAGACGCAATTAAAACCTTCTCTCGGCGACCTCCGGAAATATCTAAGATGATCAGCGGCTTCAAGTGTGTTTTCCCGCTTTGGAGAGGAGCTTCAGAAGAAGCTATCTGGAAGCAGCCAGGAGGTCAGAAAAAGAATCGGGTGCCGACCATACCACCATTTTCCCCCTCACAAACTTTGTTTGTTTCTTCCTTCGGTGGAAAGAAGTTCCAGCGACGGTTCCAAGAAACTTCAGCCAACATCAGAACTGAGTTGAGGGCCTGAAAAAGATGCCTCCATTCTAGCCGGGGCTTCGCTGAGGAGAAGACCAAGTGAGGTTTGGAAAAATGCGAAGTACAGGTGTTCCTCGACTTACGGCCCCACTGAAGCCCCAACTTTCTGTTGCTAAGCAAGAGATTTGTCAAGTGAGCTCGGACCCATTTTGCGTCCTTTCTTGCCACTGTCGTCAGGCGAATCACGCAACTTGTCAAGCAGTTGTTCAATGAGTCACAGAACAATTTATCAGTGGAACGACTTGACTCCAGAAACTGTGGGTGCTCCACCTCTGAAGAGACTGGACAGCCATTTGTCTGAAATGATATAGGGTCTCCTGCTTGAGCAGGGGGCTGGACTAGAAGACCTCCAAGGTCCCTTCCGGCTCCGTTATTCTGTAAACCATTTGTATCTCACATAACTTTCCTAGACACCAATATTTTATCCAAATGCTCTTCTAGATACCATCGACAGCTTTTTCTAGAATTTTTTTCCCAGGCTTGGATTTGTATTCAAAGCAAAATTAGTTCTGGATATTTTGGACTTGAGGGTCCGTGGTTCCTGGGGTTGGACCAGAACAGCGGTCACCAACCAAATTTTGGTGGTCCACAGAAAAATTATTTGCATTTTTAATATTGCACTAAATCAGGGGTCCTCAAACTAAGGCCCCTGGGACAGATACGTGCAATGAACATTTGTGTTGCTGCAGAGAGTCTCCCCCTTTGGAGTCTTTTTGTGTGGGTCGGAGGGGGGCAGAAATTCTGACTTGGGGTCTGCTTCGGCCTCCTGGTGTGGGGTTTTGGGCGAAGGCTGGAGGGAAGCGCCGCTAGTGGCGAAGAGCCGGAGGGCCTTGTTCCAGTGGGACTCCATCATGGCCTGGAACTGACTAACCATCTCAGCCCGCTGAGCCTCCAGGCACCCGTACCTGGCCTTTCACTCTGACAGGTCTTCCCTCTGCTTGGAAAGCCTATGCTCCTATTCCTCAGTGAGGTGCTTATGCTGAGCCTCCTTCTCAGTCAGATCCAATTTGAACTGAGCCAGCTGTTTGGCCAACTCTTTCTCATGGTGGCTGCTAAGCTCCAATAAAACTGCTTCCTGTTGGGGCCCTAAGGAACCCGGACGGGCAGGCGAGAAGTGGCTGGGAGGGGAGGAGCAAGTAGAGGCTGGCGAGGCACCCTCAATGTGAGTGACATTGAGTTGACCACGCCCACTCAGTCACATGACCGCCTAGCCATGCCCACCCAGCCGGTCATTAGGCAGATCATATTAGTGGTCCGTGGGATTTAAAATTATAAATTTAGTGGTCCCCGAGGTCCGAAAGGTTAGTGACCTCTGGTCTAGAAGATCTCCAAGGTCCCTTCCAAGACTATGATTCTATGTTCTATCTGGGTTTCAAGAAGCAAGACACCCAATAGGATCCAATCTGGGTCACTCATCGGAACTAGAAGTTTATTCTTCCGAGCTTTCGGATTTGTGCTGGAGCCCATTCACAGGGAACTTCTCTCTATCTCTCCCTCTCTCAAAAGGTAAGAACGTATCTCACACTCTGGAGAGAGAGAGAGACAAGTTCTCTGAGGGTGGGCTCCAGTACGAGTCCAAAAGCTCGGAAGATAAATCTCTGGTCCCGGTAACCCACCCAAATTGGATCCTGCAACATTATCCTGGGACATATAGATTCACCTTCATTCATTCACACAAACTGAACTCCTTCACTACTCCCTGGATTTTTCATCTAATACCGTGTTTCCCTGAAAATAAGACCCTGTCTTATATATTTTTTGAACACCAAAATAAGTGCTTGGCCTTATTTTCGGGGAGATCTTATTATTTTGGGGCACATGGAGCAAGACAGGATCCTCTTGCCATCTTACCTGATTCCCAGCTCTGTCTCCCTAACCTTAACCAGAGGAAATGGTGGGGAACTTGTGCGCATGCTTTTAAATATTTTCAGGGAGGGCTTATTTTCGGGGCGGGGCTTGTTTTAGCACGTGCGCTCAACCGCATGCGATTGGGCTTATTTTCTGGGGAGGTTTTATTTTCGGGAAAACACAGTATGGTTGTCTTTTTCAGAAGCTGAACAGAAGATCTAAACATCAGATACCAGCTAACACAAAACTCTTAAGGCCCATTTTCTTCCACGTTTTCCTCTTTACTTATCGCTTCTCGGCCTTTTGGCTAAGATCAAGTGTCACATCTCCTAGCTTTATAGAAATTAACATCCCTTTCCCCCCCCCCCCCCACTCCTGCTTTCCAACTTCATCTATGCCCGCTGCACTCCGGGACGCCTTTCCTCCTGCACAGCGAAGACCGAAAAGTCGGACAAATCAATTCTCTTAACTATAAAATTGGGGGTGGGAGAGGGGAGAAGCCGGTATTGTGAGCAACACAGCGAACAGAGAAAGGAAAGAGGCCTGTGGTTGCGCCTCCGTGAATAGGGAGCTGTAACTGGCCCGCTGCCGTTTTTTCTACGCACTGACTGCCAGCACCCTGGGATCGCCTTTGAAACTGGCTAAGCTACAAATTGCTTCTCCAAACCATAGTTCTGAAGAGGCTCCATGCGAAGAACACAAAAAGCAGGACCTCAGGTTTCCACCGAGGCTTGGAGGAAAAGAAAGTGTTCTCCCAGGGTGGGGTCATTTCCCCTCTCCCAAAAAAAGGCCCTCCCCCTCCCAAAGCATCGAATCAAAGAGGCCGGGTGTCACCCGTTGCTTCCAGGTCATCTCACATCCTCCCAACAAAACCATTGGCTTTTTTCTCCAGGTTCAACAAGGTGGAGTTAAAGTTTCTTTGTTTTATGAAAATTATTTGCGGCCCATCCCGTATCCAAGGTCTTTCCTGGGCAGCTTATAGCCTAAAGATGTTAAAGCGTTCAAAAGAACCATTCAAACCAGCAATCGAACTCACAGACTCCTGGCGATTGGCCCAAAATCACCCAATCGCCTTTCATGCCTAAGGTGGGACTAGAATTTATAGCCTCCTGGTGATTGGCCCAAAGTCACCAGGTGGTTTTCAAGCTTAAGGTGGGCCTAGAGCACACAGCCTCCTGGCGATTGGCCCAAAGTACCCAATTGCCTTTCAAGCTTAAGGTGGGATTACAACTCACCATCTCATCATGATTGGCCCAAAGTCACCCTGCTGCCTTTCAAGCCTAAGGCGGGACTAGAACTCACAGCCTCCTGGCGATTGGCCCAAAATCACCCAATTGCCTTTCAAGCTTAAGGTGGGACTACAACTCACCATCTCATGATGATTGGTCCAAAGTCACCCTGCTGCCTTTCAAGCCTAAGGCAGAACTAGAACTCACAGCCTCCTGGCGATTGGCCCAAAGTCACCCAATCGCCTTTCAAACCTAAGGTGAGAGGAACTCACACCCTCCTAATTAGACATTAGGAACGGGGAAGGTGCTGCCTTTCCAATCCACCAATCAGCAGAGACAGCTTTAGCAGAAGTCCCCAACCCCTTCCTCCCTCTCCTCCTTGTCTCTTTCCAAGCCGTGAGGCCCATTTCCATCTCCCTGGAGGATGGGCCTCTCCATTTGCAGCTTCGCTGGCTTTGATGCACGAGGGTGAGAAAAGGTGAGACGGGAGATGCATAGTCCCGGCGAGTCACACTTACATATTGTGAAGCACACACCATCCGCAATGGGGGTCCCCTGAGCCGAGGCACTCGCTACAACTTTTGTACTGTTCGCAAGACTCCACCGGTACACGGATAAGCTGTGGGGGACAAAAAAGAAAGAGAATTTTTAACAATTCGGGACAGGTCACACAGGTTCGTAACCCGTTAACGTCCGGTCCGGCGAGGCTGTTAATGCCCAACTTTGGGAAAGTAGCTCAAGTCCATGAGCAGAATAAGTTAGTAGGACTCCAAATTCAGCAACAAATTTACCATGGAAGCCAAAACAAACAAGCTGTGATTTGCAGGCTTAAGCAGAATATAAAACTTTCTTATAGAGTAATGCCTGGCTTGGAAAAAACAAGCAGGGAGCCCTCAGATACGGGAACCATCAACAGGCACATAGAGATAAACAATGTCTACATACCATTTATTTATTTATTTATTTATTTATTTATTTATTTATTTATTTATTTATTCGAGTACGTATTGTTGTTGTTAGTTGCGAAGTCGTGTCCGACCCATCGCGACCCCATGGACAAAGTTCCTCCAGGCCTTCCTGTCCTCTACCATCCTCTGGAGTCCATTTAAACTCATGCCTACTGCTTCAGTGACTCCATCCAGCCACCTCATTCTCTGCCGTCCCCTTCTTCTTTTGCCCTCAATCGTTCCCAGCATTAGGCGCTTCTCCAGGGAGTCCTTCTTTCTCATTAGGTGGCTAGTACACATTAGATAATATATATAAGCATGAATTGAATACATAAAATGAATACAATTAAAGGGAACATTAGGACAGGGACGGTAGGCACACTGGTGCTCTTATGCACTCCCCTTACAGACCTCTTAGGAATGGGGTGAGGTCAACAGTAAATTTAAAAGAGACGATGCAAAAGCTAAACAGGAAACCAAAGGACCAAAGCACCTCCTCGCCAGCAATCAACACCAAGTAAAGCAGAGATAACACCAAGATCAACACTAGATGAACAATCAGAAGGAAATAATACCTCAGTCAAGGAACTACCAAGTCATACAAGCAAATGGTAAACAATGGCTCAATCAAGGAACCAACAAAGAACACTTCCACCCACACTGATGGGACAAGCAACCAGTATATAAAAATAAGAGCAAACCCCATTGTCATCTAGCACTGATCTCCTCCTCCTCCTCCTCCTCCTCCTCCTCCTCCTCCTCCTCCTCCTCCTCCTCCTCCTCTCACCCTCCCTCTCAGGACTGATGAAGTTACTTAACAGTAGATTGATCTACCTATCTATCTATCTGTCTGTCTGTCTGTCTGTCTGTCTGTCTGTCTGTCTGTCTGTCTATCTATCCTCCTCCTCCTCCTCTCACCCTCCCTCTCAGGACTGATGAAGTTACTTAACAGTAGATTGATCTATCTATCTATCTGTCTGTCTGTCTGTCTGTCTGTCTGTCTGTCTGTCTGTCTATCTATCTCTGTCTCAGGGGTTGCCACAAAGAAGAGGGAGTCAAACTATTCTCCAAAGCACCTGAGGGCAGAACAAGAAGCAATGGGTGGAAACTAATCAAGGAGAGAAGCAACTTAGAACTAAGGAGAAATTTCCTGACAGTTAGAACAATTAATCAGTGGAACAACTTGCCTGCAGAAGTTGTGAATGCTCCAACACTGGAAGTGTTTAAGAAGATGTTGGATAACTATTTGTCTGAAGTGGTGTAGGGTTTCCTGCCTGGGCAGGCGGTTAAACTAGAAGACCTCCAAGGTCCCTTTCAACTCTGTTATCCTATCCTATCCTATCCTATCCTATCCTATCCTATCCTATCCTATCCTATCCTATCCTATCCTATCCTATCCTATCCTATCCTATCCCTACCTATCTATCTATCTATCTATCTATCTATCTATCTATCTATCTATCTATTATCCATCCAACTATCTAGTTTCCTCCCTCCCTCCCTCCTTTCCTCCTTTCCTTCTAATTTTCTTTGCAGCAAGTGCAATTGCAAAGTTATCTCTTCCTAGAGTTACAAAAAGTTACAAATTTTTTCTAGTACGTGATTTCCCCACCATCCCCCTAACCATCAGACCCACAAATCATAGGTCGATTTTTCCCCCCTCTGTCATGCAAAAAGTCTATAAGGGGTTTCCAGTCAGTCATAAATGTAGATATTGTCATTTCTTTAATCAAGGAAGTCAATGGAGATTTCTCTGCGAGTTCCATCATCTTCGCCCATCATTCCTCCATTGTGAAGAGTGTCAAACCTTTCCACTTTTGAGCATATAATAATCTCGCCACAGTTGTCATATATAAAATGAAGCCTACATGATTTATTTCAAGCTGTCTGTCCGCTAATCCCAAAAGAACAGCCTCTGGTTTTAATTGTATTTTAAAAGTCCTCTGAATTTGTGCATGCATTTGCATCCAATTTTCTTTCTTGCTCTTTTACATGTCCACAAAGCATCATAAAATGTCCCTTTAGGAGGTCCATCTCTCCAGCATAAATTTGAAGTATCTTTTATACATTTTAGACTATTCTGGCGTCATATTACCATGCCACTTCATTTAAACAAGAAAATTCTCTTTAGGACCGGAAACTAATATAAACGTCAATTCATTCAACCACATATTTTCCATTTGTGCATTGTAGCCAATTTTTTTTTAGCCCATTTTTTTATAGAGGCAGTCCTCGGTTGCAACTATTTCTTTAGTGGCCATCTGAAGTTACAACGGCACTGGATAAAAGTGAGTTCTGGTCGCTTTTCACACTTACGACCAGAGATGGGATTCATTCAACGACTAGCCTCGTGGTGCGACTGAAACAATCTGGAACTGAACACACTCAAAACCGTAGAAATGGTGGTAGACTTTAGGAGAAACCCTTCCATACTTCCACCTCTTACAATACTAGACAACACAGTATCAACAGTAGAAACCTTCAAATTTCTAGGTTCTATCATATCGCAAGATCTAAAATGGACAGCTAACATCAAAAACATCATTAAAAAAGGGCAAGAGAAAATGTTCTTTCTGAGCCAACTCAGGAAGCTCAAACTGCCCAAGGAGCTGCTGATCCAGTTCTACAGAGGAATTATTGAGTCTGTCATCTGCATCTCGATAACTGTCTGGTTCAGTTCTGCAACCCAACAAGACAGACACAGACTTCAGAGGATCATTAGAATTGCAGAAAAAACAATGGCTACCAACCTGCCTTCCATTGAGGACCTGTATACTGCACGAGTCAAAAAGAGGGCCGTGAAAATATTTGCAGATCCCTCACATCCTGGACATAAACTGTTTCAACTCCTACCCTCAAAAATGACGCTATAGAGCACTGCACACCAGAACAACTAGACACAAGAACAGTTTTTTCCCCGAACACCATCACTCTGCTAAACAAATAATTCCCTCAACACTGTCAAACTATCCACTAAGTTTGCACTACTATTAATCTTCTCATCGTTCCCATCACCCATCTCCTTCCATTTATGACTGTAACTTTGTTGCTTGTATCCTTACGATTTATACTGATATTGATTGTTTCCTGATTGCTTAATTGTACCCTATGACTATCATTAAGTGTTGTAAGTGTTGTACCTTGATGAAGGTATCTTTTCTTTTATGTACACTGAGAGCCTATGCACCAAGACAAATTCCTTGTGTGTCCAATCACACTTGGCCAATAAAAAATTCTATTCTATTCTATCTATCTATTTACCTTCTCTGCCGGTTCGCAAATGTGAGCGGGCACACTTGCACAAGGTTCTCGTGAGTTACGTCCGGGCGGGTGGGTGGAGTCTCCCACAGTCGCTGCTACTGGTTCACCCGAACCGGGGAGAACCGGCTGAATGCCACCTCTGCTTACGACCATTATAACATCTGCATAGGCATGTGATCAAAATTCGGATGCTTGATAACAGGTTCATAGTTATGACGGTTGCAATGTTCCGGGTCCCATATATCACATTTTTTGTGACCTTCTGACAAGCAAAGTCACTGGAGAAGGCAAATTCACTTAATGACAAGTTAAGTGTGACTAACTTAACAACGGCAGTGATTCACTTAACAACCCTGGCAAGAAAGGTGACAAAACTGGGCAAAACTCACTTCACAACTGTCTCACTTAGCAACGGAAATGTGGGGTTCAACTGTGGTCCTAAGTCGAGGACTACACCATACATTATTTCCCTTGTTATTCTCCTGTCTCAAATTTCAACAAAAGTTTATAAATTGCAGCAAGACAATTTTAGCCATTCTCTTAACACAGGGGTCTGCGAACTTGGCTCTTTTAAGACTTGTGGACTTCAACTCCCAGAGTTCCTCAGCCAACTTTGGGTGGCTTAACTCTGTTAAAGTCCACAAGTCTTAAAAGAGCCAAGTTTGCAGACCCCTTTCTAGACCGGGATGCCTTATGCACGGTCACTCATGCTCTCGTGACATCTCGTCTGGATTACTGCAATGCTCTCTACATGGGGCTCCCCTTGAGGAGCACCCGGAGACTCCAGGTAGTTCAGAATGCGGCTGCGCGGGTGATAGAGGGAGCCCCTCGTGGCTCCCATGTAACACCCCTCCTGCGCAGACTGCACTGGCTGCCTGTGGTTTTCCGGGTGCGCTTCAAGGTTTTGGTAATGATCTTCAAAGCACTCCATGGCATAGGGCCGGGCTACTTACGGGACCGTCTGCTGCCACCGATTGCCTCCCACCGACCCGTACGCTCTCACAGGGAGGGATTCCTCAGGGTGCCGTCAGCCAGGCAGTGCCGACTGGCGGCGCCCAGGGGAAGGGCCTTCTCTGTGGGGGCTCCCACCCTCTGGAACGAGCTTCCCCCAGGACTTCACCAACTTCCTGACCTTCGAACCTTCCGCCGCGAGCTTAAGACACATCTATTTATCTGCGCAGGACTGGACTAGATTTTTTAAATTTTAAATGTTTAAATTTTAAATTCGGTTTTAAATCGGGTTTTATTATTTATATCTCTATTTTAAATATTCGGCCTATGTAATAAGTTTTTTAAATTAATGTTTTACTTTGTATATATATATATATGTTTTTTATATGGCTGTACACCGCCCTGAGTCCCTAGGGAGATAGGGCGGTATAAAAGTATGAATAATAAATAAATAAATAAACAAACATATTATGTGAACCAGGACATCTGATGAAGCCACTAAGAAAGCGGATTTTAGTTCTAGCGTGAATTTCAAACACAGCAATGCAGGTAGTCCTCAATTTATGACGGGCTGCTTAGGGACCATTCAAAGCTGGCCACGAAGATCCCATTGGGGATCCCACCAAATCACAACGGAGCCCAAAATTTACGTTGCTAGGTGAGACGTGTGTTGAGTTCGTTTTTTCCCCTTTTTACGACCTTTCTTGCCACTGTTGTTAAGTGAATCATCACAGTTGTTAAGTTAATAACCTGGTTGTTAAGTGAATCTGACTTCCCCATTGACTTTGCTGGTCAGAAGGTCACAAGAGAGGATCAGTTGCCAAGCGTCTGAATTTTGATCTCGTGAACATGGGGATGCTGCAAAGGTTGTAAGTGTGAAAAACGGTCATAAGTCACCTTTTTTGGTACTGTTGTAACTCTGAACGGTCACTAAACGAACTGTTGTAAATCTAGGATTACTATATTTTGCAAAAACCTGGAATTTATTTCCAGTTTTCAGCAAAAATGCCGCCAAACGAACAAGGAGCTTGCTTAACCCCTGTGGGTGTGTTGCTTAATAACAACCACGGTCATAAAATCGAGTCAGTCGCTTGGGTGACCTATTTTACAACCGTTACAATTGACAACCATCCTGGACAGGTTCCCTTACAGTCGTAAGTCGAGGATCCCCTGCAGGCGTCTGCAAAACAAGGTTTCGTATTTTGTGTCTCGGGCGAATCGATCCAGAAATCCATTTCTCTTTGAGGCCTCCTGAAGGCAGAGAAATAAATCAGATTTATTTGGCTTTTTTTTCCTCCTTCTTCTTCTTCTTCATTTGAGATCTGGGAGGGCTGATTGAAACGGACTTCTAGCTAGGATGGTATTTTTTTGCCAGCTCTAAATTCCCCCGTTGCCAATTTTGGTGGGAAAAGCTTCTCCGATAACATCTACCCAACCTTGAAGTGTTCTTTCCTTATCACACATGACATTTTCTCCAGCAGGCGGGGGGGTGGGTGGGGGTGGGGAACGGACTCGTTGCAACACCAAGACTCAAGGCAATTCAGTTTTGTCGATTGTGGCTTTGTGGGTTCTCAGGTCGGAAGAGAAAGTATGTTTTCCCTCCTCATTAGAGGTCATCTAATTCAGCCCCCTTTGCTCAAGCAGGAGACCCTCTACCATTTCAGACAGGTGGCTGTCCAGTCTGTTCTTAAAAACCTCCAGTGAGGAAGCACCCACAACTTCTGGTGGCAAGCTGTTCCATTGGTTAATTGTCCTCACTGTTAGGAAGTTTCTCCTTAATTCATAGTTGCTTCTCTGCTTGATGAGTTTCCATCCGTTGCTTCTTGTCCTGCCTTTAGGTGCTTTGGAGAAAAGGTTGACACCCCACCCCCTCTTCTTTGGGGCAGCCCCTCAAATATTTGGGGTACTGCTCTCATGCCCGCCCGCCCCCCCCAGTCCTTCTTTTCTCTAGACTGGCCAAACCCAATTCCTGCAACCGTCCTTCGTATGTTTTAGTCCCCAGGCCTTTAATCATTTCCTAACAGAACAGAACACAATAACAGAGTTGGAAGGGACCTCGGAGGTCTTCTAGTCCAACCCCCTGCTCAAGCAGGAGACTCTATACTATTTCAGACAATGTGTATGTGCTATACAAATAAATCCAGAAGACGGAAGATAGATAGATAGATAGATAGATAGATAGATAGATAGATAGATAGATAGATAGATAGATAGATAGATAGATAGAGACTGACAGACAGATGGAAGATAGATAGATAGAGGGGGGGGGAGAGACAGACAGACAGACAGACAGACAGACAGACAGATGGAAGATAGAGAGAGAGAGAGAGAGAGACAGACAGACAGACAGACAGACAGATGGAAGATAGATAGATAGATAGATAGATAGATGATAGATAGATAGATAGATAGATAGATAGATAGATAGATAGATAGATAGATAGAGACAGACAGACAGACAGACAGACAGACAGACAGATGGAAGAGAGAGAGAGAAAGAGAAAGAAAGAGAGATGGAAGATAGATAGATAGATAGATGATAGATAGATAGATAGACAGACAGACAGACAGAAGACAGATGGAAGATAGATAGATAGATAGATAGATAGATAGATAGATAGATAGATAGATAGATAGATAGATAGATACATAGATAGACAGACAGATAGATAGATAGAGAGATGGAAGATAGATAGATAGATAGATAGATAGATAGATAGATAGATAGATAGATAGATAGATAGATAGATAGATGGATGGATGGATGGATGGATGGATGGATGGATAGACAGACAGACAGACAGACAGACAGACACAGACAGACAGACAGACAGACAGACAGACAGATAGATAGATAGATAGATAGATAGATAATGGATGGATGGATATAGGTAGGTAGATAAGTAGGTAGGTAGGTAGACAGATAGATGGTAGACAGATAGACATAGACAGACAGATGATAGATTGATGATAAATAGAGAGATAGACAGACAGACAGACAGATGATAGATGATAGATAGACATAGACAGACATAGATAGACAGATAGACATAGACAGATAGATAGACACAGATAGATAGACAGAGATATAAAAAGTTGCAATAGACTCTGGAATTCTGTTTTAAAGGCTGTCAGGAGGAGAGGGGCAAAAACCATTCCCCCCCTCCTCAATTACACAAATGACTAGCCGAGAGAGGGTTACAGCTGCGTGTGCCAACATTGCCTGCCCAGCTTTGCCCGCCCTCCTCTGGATGCTGTTGTCTAATTGCTGGCCTTTTTACGAGGTTTGCCTTCCGCTGCTTGGCGGTGAGATTAATTAAAATTGTACCCTGCTGATCAGGCTTTTGTGTCGGGGCCTCTAATTAATAAAAGGGGAGACTTGTGGGGGGGAAACCAGGGAGCGAAAGGCACCCCACGCCAGGTGAGCAGCCAGAGAGAACACAAGAGTTAAGCAACAGTCGCCCATCGGCGCTCGGATCCGAAGTGACCTCCCATCCCATCGCCCTGCGCCATGTCCGTCTGCAATTAATTTGGCTCGGTTCTCCGCAGCAGGTTGTGGCTGCTTTGCAGGGTTTAGGGGTGGGTGTGTGTGTGTTTGTGTGTGTGTGTTTTAATTTCTCCTTCCTTTCTTTCCCTGCCCTGCTAAAAGGGAGTCAAAGCATGTGAAATATAATTCCTCCTCGACTTACAACAGTTCATTTAGTGACCGTGAGTGAGGACCATTTTTCGCACTTACAAACACTGCCGCATCCTCCTGGCCACGTGGATCAAAATTTGGATGCTTGGCAACCGGTTCATACTTACGACCGTTGCTGCATCCGAAGGTCCTGGTGATCCTCTTTTGCAACCTGGGGAAGCCAGTTTCACTTAACAACCATGCTCTTAATGGAAGAACGGCAATGACTCCCTTAACAACGGAATGGCAAGAAAGTGTTGTGTCTCGTCCGATCTCACCACCACAGCCGGGGTCTGCTTATCTGCTTCCGAACGCTGAAGAATGTCCTAGCATGCCTCCCGGCCCCAGCCCTGGCTCCATGCCCAGACAGGCTGAAGAAGAGCAAGTATCTCCAGCCCCCAGCCCTGGCTCCATGCCCAGACAGGCTGAAGAAGAGCAAGTATCTCCAGCCCCCAGCCCTGGCTCCATGCCCAGACAGGCTGAGGAGGAAGAAGTACCTCCAGCCCCCAGCCCTGGCTCCATGCCCAGGCAAACGGAGCAACTAGACCCCTCCCCCTCCTCCACAGCATGTGAGCCTGAGGAAGGTCAATTACCAACAGCTGCAGACTGGAGTGACCCTCGCGTCAGAAGACTTGATAGGCGGTGGTGACAGAAGGAAGGGAGGGGCAGGCCTGGACGAGTGCTGAGTCATGGAGCCACACCCCATGGCCTATATAAAGGACCTGCTTTCTGGCATTCTCTGAGTCAGGCAAAGTCTAAACATATCTTGCTGAAGTCACTTTCTGGTCTCCTGCCTGCCTTGAGAACTTTGCTAGGACTTTGGCAGAGCTGCAGAGACACGCCTGATTCGGATTTCCCTGACCCAGTCGTCAGCGGAGGAGTGGGACACGACACCTGCTTAGGCAGGATACCCTAAACCCAGGGGTGAAATCTACTTACATTCCCTACCGGTTGGGAAGTGCGCGCTTCATGCACGCGTGCGTGTGTGTGCACGCATCACATGCATGCTTCAACCCTCTGCACATGCCCTCTTCTGTTGTTCCCGCCTCTCCTGCCTACGAAACCTAGGGTCCAGCCAGGCCTGATTGCCATCAGCCGGGTCTGGAGGCGTGGCCTGGGGGGGGAAGAGTCAGGGGACGGAGGCCTCGTTATCTCCTCCACCTGGCCTTTCCCCCTCACTTTCCAAGTCACTTTCTGGCAGGGGGCCCGGCTCGGGGGGCGCAGACACAACACAAGTTGTGAAATCCCAACAGCGTTTTGTGTGTGTGTGAACCGAGGCAATTGCGAAAAAGCCATCTGTCTTTGGGACGTTGCTTATTAGGGGATTTCAGTGATGTTTTATGCACTTTGGTTTGGCATTCAAATATCCCGCAGCGTGGAATTTCTGCGATTCGTGATCGATGGGCTTTCTGTAGCGGTGAGCCTGAATGTTAAAAACAGAATCTATTCAAAGTGCAACTGAGTTCTGCAAATTGACTATCAATCCTGATGAATATCTCAGACTTCTACCTTCCCGCAGAAACAGAGTTTGCCAAAAAAAATAATAATAATGTAAAAATATACTGAGATAATACTTTTTTTTAAAAAACCAGCCTTTTTCCTTTCCATCTGGCTACAAAATCATGTCAATAGCTTGCACTGACAGCTTGGACAGGACACACTGAAGAAGGAAACTCTTAATTATGTCAGTCACTATCTCCCACTTTTACAATAAAAGCATGCTAATGTTCATAAAGGAAAGATTCGTAAATGAAAAACCGGTTTGGTTTAGTGGTGAAGGGTGCCTAAGAAGGGACTAGAACTCACAGTCTCCTGATTGGCCCAGAGTCACTCAGTCAGTTTTTATGCTTAAGGTGGGACTAGAACTCATAGTCTCCCGCTGAAAGCCCAAAGTCACCTAGTCAGCTTTCATAAGGCAGGACTAGAACTCACTGTCTCCTGCTGATTGGCCCAAAGTCAGACAGTCACCTTTCATAAGGCAGGACTAGAACTCACTGTCTCCTGCTGATTGGCCCAAACTCAGACAGTCACCTTTCATAAGGCGGGACTAGAACTCACAGTCTCCTGGTGATTGGCCCAAAGTCACCCAATCACCTTTCATAAGGTGGGACTAGAATTCAGTCTCCTGGTAATTGGTCCAAAGTCACCCAGCCGGCTTTCGTGCCTAGAATTCGGGACTAGAATTCACCAGCTTCTAGTCTCTAGCCTGGCGCCTTAAACACCAGACCAAACTTCATCCATTGATCCAGCCCATGAATCATACCTGAGCCCTATCAGCAACTCTAAAAAATAAATAAAAATAAAGATATTAATCTAGGAATCAGCTTAAAAATTGGTGTAACCGAACTGCCCCGGATTGCAAACCAGCAGCCATGAAGATCGTACATTCTTGCCCACAAAAAAGATTCTTGATCCCTTCCCTGTCTCACCCCGAAATTGCCTGCCAAAGGAACCCGATTTTTCCACCCGTTCCAAGGTCACATCCATCCAAGGTCACCTGTCTTGTTCACTCCTGGCTGCCCTGACAACCTTACCTAGTAACAACAGTCCCCGGGGCTGCCTTTTGGGTTCATTCATAAATTCCCCGCTCTGGCAGATTTACGCAGCTCAGGAAATACGGATTTTTTATTTACTCGATTCCATTTCACCTCAGTGAACTGTAAAATTATCACCCCGGTTCTTCGGCTGGCCTTTCTCGCAGATCTATGGCCTCACTTCCCATCTCTTGGATGGATATCCTTCATCTGCAGGGATAAAACGATTGGTCTCCAGATTTTCCGCCACCCATTTAAAAAAAAACACAACTATTGTGCAATTTTATTGTGTCAACTAGAATATAATAACAGAGTTGGAAGGGACCTTGGAGGTCTTCTAGTCTAACCCCCTGCCCAGGTAGGAAACCCTACACCATTTCAGACAGATGGTTATCCAACATTTTCTTAAAAATTTCCCGTGTTGGAACATTTACAACTTCTGCAGGCAAGTCGTTCCACTGATTAATCATTCTAATTGTCAGGAAATTTCTCCTTAGTTCTAAGTTGCTTCTCTCCTTGACGAGTTTCCACCCATTGCTTCTTGTTCTACCCTCAAGTGCTTTGGAGAACAGCCCGACTCCCTCTTCTTTGTGGCAACCCCTGAGATATTGGAAGACTGCTATCATGTCTCCCCTAGTCCTTCTTTTCATTAAACTAAACATACCGAGTTCCTGCAACCGTTCTTCTCTAAATGCGGGATAGCTTTAATGATCTCTTACAATCCCGATTCAACTTCAAGAGGAAATTTGGAATACTCTGCATTTGACTACTGACCGCAGTGTTTTTAAGTTTAAGAGACTTGGACTTCAGCTCCCAGAATTCTCCAGTCCCAGCAAGTTGGCTGAGACTAGGGAATTCAGGGAGTTGAAGTCCACATCTTTTAAACTTTGATATCTTAGAACTACGCCGACTTCGGTCTGACCCAAGCATAGTACATAATCTGTTTTTTACCCTCTCTGCATGCACAGAAGGCTTTGCGCATGCGCAGAGGGTTGAAGCATGCATGTGATGCGCACACACACACACACACACACGTGCATGAAGCGCGCACTTCCCAACCGGTAGGGAATGTAAGTAGATTTCACCCCTGGGTTTAGGGTATCCTGCCTAAGCAGGTGTCGTGTCCCACTCCTCCGCTGATGGCCGGGTCAGGGAAATCCGAATCAGGCGTGCCTCTGCAGCTCTGCCAAAGTCCTAGCAAAGTCCTCAGGGCAGGCAGGAGACCAGAAAGTGACTTCAGCAAGATATGTTTAGACTTTGCCTGACTCAGAGAATGCCAGAAAGCAGATCCTTTATATAGGCCATGGGGTGTGGCTCCATGACTCAGCACTTATCCAGGCCTGCCCCTCCCTTCCTTCTGACGCCGCCACCTATCAATTCTTCTGAAGCGAGGGTCACTCCAGTCTGCAGCTGTTGGCAATTGACCTCCCTCAGGCTCACATGCTGTGGAGGAGGGGGAGGGGTCTAGTTGCTCCGTTTGCCTGGGCATGGAGCCAGAGCTGGGGGCTGGAGGTACTTCTTCCTCCTCAGCCTGTCTGGGCATGGAGCCAGGGCTGGGGCCGGGAGGCATACTAGGACATTCCTCAGCGTTCGGAAGCAGATAAGAAGGCCCCGGCTGCGGTGAAAGCGGGCAAGACACAACAGCAGGGGGTTGGACTAGAAGACCTCCAAGGTCCCTTCCAACTCTGTTATTCTGTTCTGTTCTGTTCTGTTCTGTTCTGTTCTGTTCTGTTCAATCTCTACAAAATTTTTGCTATATACAATTTGGGATGAACACCCTTGTAATAGTGTGGGAGTAGGAATGGATTTCCAGAGGAGAAAAAATTGCAGACTACAGGAACCATTTGCGCCACTCAGGTGACCCTGAGGACACAGGTAAATCTCCAAGGGCTTCAAAGACCCTCTAAAAGGATGCAAATGACCAGCTGGCTTCAAGGAATATCAATCCTTCCATTCCCCACCATCCTGTCAGAACCGAAGAAGCTTTTTGGATGAGAAGAGAAACGTCTTCAAAAGAAAAAACAAGAAACTCCAGTTGCCTCCTGAAAAAGCACCTTTGAGGCAACCATGACCTGGATGATTGAAAAATCTCCACATACTTATATCTAATACTCCCTCTTCCTCTTATTTTCTCCATGTGAATCCTGTGAGGTGAGTTGGACTGAAAGAGACAGACTGGCCCAAAGTCACCCAGCCAGCTTTCATGCCTAAGGCGGGACTAGAACTCCCTATCTCCTGGTGATTGGCCCAAAGTCACCCATCCAGCTTTCATGCCTAAGGCGGGACTAGAACTCACCATCTCCTGGTGATTGGCCCAAAGTCACCCAACCGGCTTTCATGCCTAAGGCGGGACTAGAATTCACCCTTTCCTGGTGATTGGCCCAAAGTCACCCAACCGGCTTTCATGCCTAAGGCGGGACTAGAATTCACCCTCTCCTGGTGATTGGCCCAAAGTCACCCAACCGGCTTTCATGCCTAAGGCGGGACTAGAATTCACCCTTTCCTGGTGATTGGCCCAAAGTCACCCAACCGGCTTTCATGCCTAAGGCGGGACTAGAACTCACCATCTCTTGGTGATTGGCCCAAAGTCACCCAGCCAGCTTTCATGCCTAAGGCGGGACTAGAACTCCCTGTCTCCTGGTGATTGGCCCAAAGTCACCCAGCCAGCTTTCATGCCTAAGGCGGGACTAGAACTCACCATCTCCTAGTGATTGACCCAAAGTCACTTAGCCAGCTTCCATGCCTAAAGTGTGACTAGAATTCACAGTCTCCCGGTTTGTAGCCAGCTGTCTTAACCACTAGACCAAACAGCCTCTCTCCAGGTAATTTACCTCTTCCAGAGCTCAGTTCTGAGTTGCAGTAAATTGCAAACGTATTAACCTCATTCTAGCTTAGATGGTTTATCAAGACGTGGGACTCTTACACAGCGGCTCCGGTTGCTGACAGTAAGGAAAAACATGCCACGTTTTTGAAAAGTTTTAAGACGAACCATACCATCCGTGTGGCCTCTTATATATTTGCTGGTGTTTATTTTGAGCCTTGATCAGAAGTGGCATTCAGCTGGATCAGAACGGTTTGCCCAAACCAGGGGTGAAATGCTCCCGGTTCAGACTGGATCGCCTGATCCGGTAGCGATGGTGGTGGGTGGTTCGGAGAACCGGTAGCAAAAATCCCTGCCCCCCCACCCCGCAATGTCCAGCTGAGCCGCACGATCATCAGAGGTTGTTTTTTTAAAAAACTTTTAAAAGCATTTTTTCTTCGGCCGAAAAAATGCTTTTAAAAGTAAAAAAAAGCCTCTGATGATCCCGCGGCTCAGCTGGGATCGTCAGAGCCTTTTAAAAGCATTTTTTCTACAACCTCTTCAGCCGAAAAGGTTGAAGAAAAAGTGCTTTTAAAAGGCTCCTCTGACGATCCCAGCTGAGTAGCCTGATCGTCAGAGGCTTTTTTTTTCTTTTAAAGGCAAAAAGAAATGCTTTTAAAAGAAAAGAAAAGCCTCTGATGTTCAGGCAGCTCAGCTGGGAATATCAGAACCTTTTAAAAGCATTTTTTTTACAACCTCTTCGGCGAAGAGGTTGTAGAAAAAATGCTTTTAAAAGTAAAAAAAAGCCTCTGATGATCGCGCGGCTCAGCTGGGAACATTAGAGCCTTTTAAAAGCATTTTCTTACAACCTCTTTGGCCGAAGAGGTTGTAGAAAAAAATGCTTTTAAAAGTAAAAAAATAAGTTGGCCACGCCCAACCAGTCACATTACCCCCTCCCTCCACACCAAGCCACGCCCACAGAACCGGTAGTAACAAATTTTACATTTCACCACTGGCCTGAACTGGTAATGGAAATCACAGTGGGGGGCGGGGAAATGCCCCAGCTCTATGCCATCCTACTTAGGCACATTTTTGAGGTCAGGCGCATGTGTGGAAGGAGCATGTGCCAGCAAAGCACATGCACAGAAGTCCGGGCGCGTGCATAGATGGCGTGCAGGTGCTCACATTTGCAAACCGGTAGGGAAAGTAAGTGGATACCACCCCGGCCTTGATTTCTTATTGTTTTATAGTAACGATTAGACCTTCTGTTAAGGGTAATCTGGGTTCACAACCAAGGTTGTGTATTATTGAGCAGAGCACCCTACGCATGAAAATGACTGAGACTGGTTGTATACAATAACAGTCACTTGCAGACAAACTGGGGTTTGATATTCCTTTACTTTTAGGGAAAAGGCAAAGTCATAGTCCAAAAACAATTCCAGGTCATACACATATAAAGCCAATCAGGGATGTTACAAAGTCTTCTTACCAACGTAGACTTGCACAACAAAGAAAGGTCTTCTTTCAGTTCGGCAAAACACAGTTCAATACACAACAGTCAGTATCTTGAGGAATCAGTAACTAGCCATGATCAAGCAACGATCATAAAGCTCACATTTACAGTTGCAGCCTGTCATCAGGTTACAATGCTGTAGTGTCCCTGTAGATTCCCCACAAGCCATAATTTAGTAGTCCTTTTATACATTGGCTACAGAGCTCAACCAATCAGGATGCTTGCAATGATGCAGCACAGCCTTAAAGCAATATCATGCCTTTCTATAAACATACATAGTTAGTTTATATATTGCCTGGCCAACTAGTTAGGCAAATAACAATTTCCTGACACCTTCCTTCATCCCAACAGCCAATCAGGGACCACTAACCAGGCAGGACAATAGCGCAAATAGTGTGCACATTCTCCCCACTTCTCTTTTGCCAAGGGATCAAGAATATCTGCTAAAGGAGCACCTTTCATCGGACCAGCACGAACCAATCTGAAAAAGGTGATTCGTTTGTTCTGCGTTTTTCAGACTATACCCAGAGCAGGAAAAAAAATATGTGTACCAATGGAGGATTATTATTTTTTTAAAGAAAAAGATGCTTACAGAACACCTGCATTAATCCTCCAGCTTTGCCGCTAAGCTTGTTATGTAGACAGAAATGATCTTTCGTTTATGCCTCTTTCCGTTCAAAAAAAAAAGCCACTCTAAGGACCGGCTTTCGCTCTCCTGGCAGAGAGTTTAAGTCTACGGTTAGCAGATTTGTAGTTGGTGAGTTTCCCCCCCCCCCCGCAAGATACAGATAGTCCTAGACCTACGACGGTTTGCTTAGCGACCATTCCAAGTTGCAACAGCACCGGCGACCATTTTTCACCCTTATGACCTTCACAGCAGGGGTCTCCAACCTTGGCAACTTTAAGCCTGGCGGACTTCAACTCCCAGAATTCCTCAGCCAGCTTTGTTTTGCTGGCTGAGGGATTCTGGGAGTTGAAGTCCGCCAGGCTTAAAGTTGCCAAGGTTGGAGACGCCTGCTTTACCGCATCCCCAGGGTCATGTGATCAAGCAGCTGATTCATACTTACGACGGTTGCAGTGTCCTGCGAGGGAGGGACATACAGATCCCCTTTTGCGACCTTCTGGTCGAGCAAAGTCAGCGAGGTAAAGCCGGATTCACTTAACAACCATGTCGCTAATTTAACAACGGAAGTAATTCAGAATGGCGGGAAGAGATGTCGTAAAATCGGACAAAGCTCACTAAGCCGTCTTGCTTAGCGACATAAATATTAGGCTCAATTTTGGTCACAGGTTGAGGACTGACCGTAACGTAAAATCTGGGCAGGAAGTCAATGTTTTCCTAGTTGGATGCCTTGAGCGACTTCTAAGTTATTCCCCTTCAATGCATAGGGGCTTCCTTTAGTTCTAAGGCTAAGGGGATATATTGTTATCTGAATCATCATCATCGTTTAACGACCCCATAATCCCTTGCAGGGTGGAGTCCGGACAACTCAATGGAGCTAGAAGTGTGTTTACTGGCCGGATGCCCTTCCTGTCGCCAGTGCAGCGTTATATTCAACAGGTGTAATCTCAATGTGCCCAGAGAGAGAAATATCTGCCTCTACCAAGGATTGAACTCACAGCCTCCTGACTGTGAGGTGAGAGCTCCACCCCTAGGCCACCGCACTCCTCCTCGGATCCATTGGTATCCGAAAAATAGATCTTTTTTTTTTATTGAAAAAGTTTTACAAATTTTTTTTACCAATTAATTCACCCCATCTCTCCCACCCTCCTCCCTCTCCCTTTCCCCCTCCCCTCCCCCCTTCCCCCCCACCCCGAGACTTCCCAGAGCAAAATACAGGGTATTGCATTTAACAATCATAAACTAAATTACTCCAATAAACCATAATCCATAATCTCTCCTCTCCCCTTTGAAACCTTAACTCCTCTTTCCCATACAAACAAATACATTAATACGATACAATTCTTACACTCACTCATAAACTATTCGATATTTCAGTCTGATATTTGATTTGAATATTAATCAATCCAGTTTTTCCATTCCAATATATATCTTTCTTGCGGGTAATCTTCAAATACGCTGAGAATATTCTTTCGTAGACACGAAAATAGATCTTTTTAACGGTCATATATTACTGTGTTTTTCATCTGGGTGAAACGCTCATGCCTACCGCAAGCCCGTGCATGATAGAACACACCCGAATAAATAAATAAATGAGCAGAGAAATCAGAAAGGCTGAATTTCAGCACCATGGAGAGCTCTGGGGGGGGGAAGAGTCGTTGTGCCTTGCAAGGCTCTTGCAACTGGTTGCTCAAAAAAGCATGGATTTCCCTCCAGCTAAAGGTGTCCAAACCAAAACTAGACCCTCATCCATCACCTGCTGTCCCTCCCAGATGGAAGGCTTCAGGGATTACTCTGTAATCGCGCAGAAGTGCAGAGAAGGTAGGCCGGCTCTACTAGCGACACCAATCTTTTATTTTTCTCTTAACGGAGCCATCGATCTTCTGGCTTTTCCTCTACCTTCCAGTGTGCAGCTAAGGGTCAGTTGGTTTCCATTAGAAACCTCATTTTCAGCCGGGCTGTAACTCACCCATTTTATACGCCATGAGGGGAGGACTCCCCACCGCCTTCTCAATAAAATGCATTGATTTTGGCAGCCGGAGAATATATATATGTGTGTGTGTGTGTGTGTGTGTGTGTGTTTGTAGGGTATAGGTATGTAGGTCTTGGAGATCACATTCCCAGAACTCAGGACATTTCCACACAGCCCATGACCCAGGTTGTTACAACACAAAAGACTAATGGGCACATAACGAGGACCACACCCACACAGGATGTTACAAAACAGCCGACTTGTTGTGCCTTATCCTCCCTCCTCTCCTCAGCCAGGCCCCTCCCTCCTCCTGCCGGACCTGCTATCCGATTCAGAGTCGGATAATGAAGAGGAATGGCCTGGCATGCCTCCAGCCCCCAGCCCTGGCACCATACCCGGACAGAATGTCAGGAATGAACAAACAAACCTCACTCCTACAGAGTGTGAGCACGAAGCCAGCCACGTGCTAGAATTGCCAGCAGCAGATCCCGAGGAAGGGAATTCACAGTGGACGGATCCCCGCTGCCGGAGATCTGAGAGGCGACGTCAGCAGAAGGAAGGGAGGGGTAGGCCTGGATAAGTGCTGAGTCATGGAGCCACACCCCACGGCCTATATAAAGGATCTGCTTTTTGGCATTCCTTGAGTCAAGCAAAGTCTCATTTGGTTTGCTGAAGTCACACCTTGGATTCCTGCCTGCCCTGAGAAATCTGAAAGGAATTTGGCAAAGCTGCAGAGGCTTCGTGGCCACGCTCGATACAGACTTCCCAGACCCGGTCGTTGGAGGGGGAGGGGGACACGACACGACTAGTCTGCAAACACCCACTCCATCTACCAATCAAGATGCAACCACACAGCCAACCAACCCGCTTACAGCAACACTCCCCACCTCCCCACCAGTATTTATAGAGAGACGGCAGCTCCGACCACGCTTTGCTCGCACAAGCATGAAGCCGTAAGCACCAGCCTGAAGATGATGAGTGAGACCTTGTTGAAACATCGCCAAGATACTCTCAACCTTACACAGGAAAAGACCCGAATATGCCAAAATCTACACGTAAACTGGAAATTTTTAAGAAAATATTGGATAGCCATTTGTCTGAAATGGTGTAGGGTTTCCTGCCTGGGCAGGGGGTTGGACTAGAAGACCTCCAAGGTCCCTTCCAACTCTGTTATTATGTTATGTTGTTATATATATATATATATATGTTTTCATAGGTTTTCACGGGTATATGTATGCAGGTTTTGGTATGTTCGGGTCTTTTCCCGTGTAAGATTGGAAGTATTTAGGCAACGTTTCAATGAGATCTCAATCATCATCTTCAGGCTTCGGCTTTGTTCTTATGTGACATAGGTTGTAAAATGGGGACAAACTCACAGCTGTCTCGCTTAGCAGCAGGTCATTTGGGCTCCACTGTACTTGCAAGTCGAGGACTACCTGCACATATAGGCTGCAAAACTCTGAATGACCTATAAGGGGGCGTCCAGGAGCATCGTCTGTGATGCTGTGAAACCAAGATTGAATCATGGCTTCTATTAACTGGGTTTTATTGCTGGGTCTCTTCTGAACAAGTTTCTTTAGTCAGCTCCCTAGATTTTCCATTGGGTGAAGGTTTGGGCTATTCCCAGGCCATTCCAGCAGCGGAATAGGATTCTCTTGAAACTCCAAAAAAAAAAAAAAAGTGGTGTTATTAGCCATCAACCCTCAAAAATACACTTTTCCCAAAAGATTTCCACAATTTTGGCCACTACTGTACATAGACCTCGACTTACGACAGTTGGTTTGGTGACCGTTCAAAGTTACAACAGCAGTGAAAAACAGCACTGAAGTTGTGGGAGCTTCATCACTGGAGGCCTTGAAGAAGAGATTGGACTGCCATTTGTCAGAAATGGTGTAGGGTCTCCTGCTTGGGTGCGGGGTGGGCGTGGGGTTGGACTAGATGATCTACGAGGTCCCTTCCAACTCTGTGTCAGGCCTGGAAACCATACTAGGCCGTAGGTTTCTAGACGCTGCCACATTTCTCCCCTGAGGGGAAGAAGGGGTGTGTGATGGGTATGGTTACATTCTTCAAGCGGTCAAGGTCAGATTGTGTTCGCATCTGCAGAAGTTGTGGCAAGAAGAGGTTTCAAATAAAGTGGAAGAATGTTGGACCATGTGACCGGCAAAGGGGTCAGGGGGGTGGGACTCTTGGGGTTTGTATAACTGGGAAAAGAATCCGGAAGTTTCAGTTTTGGAATTTCACTCATTGTGTGCCAGTTTCCTTATGCTAGTAAAGAACTTTGAAAGACAATGGCTTCAGAGTTTTTTTTTATGCAGAAGAGGATTTTCTGGAACCTTGACATTCTGTTCATCTGACTTAATCTGCCTGGAAAAAAGTGACTTATGACTATTTTTCGAAAACTTGATAAGTTTTGAAGAAGAGATTGGGCAACCATTTGTCTGAAGTGGTAGAAGGGGTTCCTGCCTGAGCAGGGGGTTGGGCTAGAGGACCTCCGAGGTCCCTTCCAACTCTGTGATTCTGTTAATATCATCACGATCAACAACTAAGAGAAGGACTTGGGTGATATGATGGCACTCTTCCAATGTTTGAGGGGCTGCCACAAAGAAGAGGGAGTCAAGCTATTCTCCGAAGCACCTGAGGGTAGAACAATGGGTGGAAACTAATCAAGGAGAGAAGCAACTTAGAACTAAGGAGAAATTTCCTGACAGTTAGAACAATCAATAAGTGGAACAACTTGCCTGCAGAAGTTGTGAATGCTCCAACACTGGAAATTTTTAAGAAAATGTTGGATAGCCATTTATCTGGCGTGAGAGAGGGTTTCCTGCTTGGGCAGGGGGTTGGACTAGAAGACCTCCAAGGTCCCTTCCAACGCTGCGATTCTGTTAAATATTTGCTTTCCAATGGCAGGCCAACATTTTTTGCGTTCCCAACCCCAGAGAAATTAATCTGATGGAATTGGAAAATTCTAGTCTTTTCTTACTGTTCACGCCTTAAGAATATCACTTGGTGGAAGACTGAATTCATTGCCCGCTTTAAAAGAAATAATAATACATTTCAGAAACCAAGTCCTCATCATGCTGTTAGCCAAGCAAACTATAAAACCTTCTGCCAATGCCTAGGAAGACAGCTTAAATGTTATTTTCCTTGTTTCCGGGGTGCCGGTAGGTTTTAAAAGAAACACAGACAGATATCGGTGGAGCCCTAAAGTAATTATATGTATTTTAGGTTCAAATATGATCCTTAAAACGCTGGGCAAGGAAGAAGCAAAATGTGTCAGGCTTAATTCTATAATTAAAAATAAAATAAAATAAGGGGCATGTGATTAGACAAGCAATTATGCATTGAGTAGCTTAACATAAATCGTGGGTAAAAATATATATATATATATCAGAAACAATTTTGTGGGATTTAGCACAAGAACACCTTGTAAAACATAATTGGATTAGGGAAGGCAGGAAGTGTGAATTTATCAAGAGGAACGGCTGACTGGCTGCTTCACTAACTCGCAGGGAAAGAAAAAGGAAGTCAAAGTCTTGTCTCAGTATAAGAGAGCTGGAAGGAACCTTAGAGGTCTTCTAGTCCCACCCATCCATGCTGAAGCAAGAGACCCTAATAGCTGTCCAAACTCCTCTTAAAAACCTCCAGTGTTGAAGCACCCACAACTTCTGAAGGCAAGCCATTCCACTGGTTGATTGTTCTTACTAGCAGGAATTTTATTCTTAGTTCTAGGTTGCTTCTCTCCTTGATTAGTTACCATCCTTTGCTTCTTGTCCTGGTGTTTTGGAGAATAGGTTGTGTTGTGCCTCGCCCGCCCCCCTCTCCGCAGCCGGGCCCCTCTCATCTCCTGTTATCTCAGCCAGAGACTGATAGTGCAGACGAATGGACTGGCATGCCTCCAGCCCCCAGTCCTGGCACCATGCCCAGACAGACTGAGCAAATAGACACACACACCCCCACAGCGTGTGAGCATGAGGAGCATGAAGCCAGTCACCAGCTAGAATTGCCGGCAGCTGGAGGGTGGACAGATCCACACTTCTGGAGAATGGAGAGGTGACGTCAGCAAAAGGAAGGGAGGGGCAGGCCTGGTAAGTGCTGAGTCATGGAGCCACACCCCATGGCCTATATAAAGGATCTGCTTTCTGGCATTCTTTGAGTCAGGCAAAGTCTAATCTGGATTGCTGAAGTCACACCTTGGATTCCTGCCTGCCCTGAGAACTCTGACAGGACTTTGGCAAAGCTGCAGAGGCTTCGTGGCCACGTTTGAGACAGACTTTCCAGACCCGGCCATCAGAGGAGGAGTGGGACACGACAGGTTGACCTCCTCTTCTTTGTGGCAGCCCCTCAAATATTGGAAGTCTGTTTTCGTGTCGCCCCTGGTCCTTCTCTTACTTAGTTCCCTTAGTAGTTGATCATGCTTATATTAACAGAATAAGAGAGTTGGAAAAGACCTTGGAAATCTTCTAGGCCAGTGATGGCTAACCTTTTAGCCCACCGGAAGTTGGCAAATGGACCGTTCCCGGCCTCCGGGAGGATGGGGAAGGCCGTTTTTGCCCTCCCCAGACTCCTAGAAAGGCTCTGGAGCCTGGTGAGAGAGAAAAAGGGGCCTTCCCCACCACCCTCCGAGGCCCTCCAGAGGCAGGAAACAGCCTGTTTCCCTACTTCTGGTAGGCCCAGAAGGCCCCAAAATCAGCTGCCGGTGCTGAGCTTGCATGCCCACCAATATGGCTACACATGCCACCTGTGGCATGCGTGCCATAGGTTCACCATCATGGTTCTAGGCCAACCCCGTGATCAAGCAGGAGACCATATACCATTTCAGACAAATGGTTGTCCAGTCTCTTCTTGAAAACCTCCGATGTTGGAGCACACACAACTTCTGGAGGCAAGATGTTGCTTGTTCTCACTGTCAGGAAATTTCTCCTTTGTTCAGTACTTTTGTAACTTCAAAGGATCAGTAAATGAATGGTTGTAAATTGAGGAATTACCTGTCAGATTTATTTATTTATTTATTTATTTATTTATTTATTTATTTATTTATTTATTTATTTATTTATACCAAGGGCCGTGGTAGCTCAGGCTGTAAGAAGCCTGTTATTAAAACACAGCTGCCTGCAATTACTGCAGGTTCAAGCCCGGCCCAACGTTGACTCAGCCTTCCATCCTTTATAAGGTAGGTAAAATGAGGACCCAGATTGTTGGGGGGGCAATAAGTTGACTTTGTAAATATACAAATAGAATGAGACTATTGCCTTACACACTGTAAGCCGCCCTGAGTCTTCGGAGAAGGGCGGGATATAAATGTAAATAAAAAAAATTATTTATTATTCATATTTATATACCGCCCTTCTTCGAAGACTCAGGGCGGTTTACAGCCAGAATAAAACAAAATACACAAAAGTTAAAATACAGTATCTTTAAAAATCTGATTCCATTGGCCGAAAATTTAAAAATAATAGGATAAAATTATAAAAAACAACCCCGATTTAAAACCCCATTAAAATTGCCATTAGGCCAGCCCTGCTCGATGAAAGAGAAAAGTCTTGAGCTCGCGCTTAAAGGTCCGAAAGATCTGGATTGGACTTTGATTCTTAAGTCTCATCATTAAGAAGCCTCGTTTATATATTTTTTTCTTATAGGGGGTAGGAGGCACGGTATGCCAAATAATTCACAATAATGCGTTTTATTGAAACTAGCTGATCACCTGGGTATTTATTTATCCCAATTCTGTATTAGACCAGAAAAGGAATGAATTATATCTATAGTGACAACTCCACTATGCTGTACAGTAGAAGCCATTTTAAGCCACAACAAGCTGTGTCTTAACAGAACTTGAATCCAAAATGCACACTATCACTGTCAAAAGTACTGTGATTTGAAACTATAAATATAATTCATTATTTTCTATTTCGGCGGCCCAGGCGTTCCAGTGTGTTATGCTGGAACACACACACACACACACACACACACACACACTGAGGGGTATTAGGGTTGTCTTATCCCCACAGTAATTTTTTCCAGAGAGTAAGTAATCTGTGTATCAAGTTTGGCTGAAATTGCTCAAGGCGTTCCAGAGTTATGCTGGAACATACATACATACACACAGCCATTGATAGATAGATAGATAGATAGATAGATAGATAGATAGATAGATAGATAGATAGATAGACAAACAGACAGACAGACAGACAGACAGACAGACAGACAGACAGACAGACAGACAGACAGACATAGACATAGACATATATAGATATAGATATAGATATATAGATATAAACAATGGTTCAAATACGATACTGGAGGACTAATTCATTCTTTCTCACCAGACACAGCACTGCATCATGTTTCCTTATTAAAAAGCGACCATTTTAAATGCACGATGATGATGATAATTAGAGACGGTTTGCGCAGTCAGGCCTTTAATGGCCTTGGGAAGAGGTCTTGCATTCAGGAAGACGATAGCCATCAATCTGGGGACATTAGCCTGCGTGCGAGAATGGTCATTTGCAACCACGAGGGATCAATCGAGTTTGATTCTCCGATAATCTGATCTAAGCACTCCAAAGGCAGTAGAGTGAGACCAGAGGGCTAAACCTGGACGTCGTTTTTATTTTTAACTTTTTTTCTCCGAGCTTTTTATTTCAAGACAAGATGAGGAAGTGTTCCCCTTCGACACAAAGAATTTTGCAAACAGGAATGGCCTGAAAAATAGATACAGTGCAGCGGTGTAATCCTCTGAAGTCTGCTACCGGTTCTGTTAAGTCTGCTACCAAGCATGCGTTTTGCACACACATGTGCACTTTGCACATATGCGCACCTGAGTCGTGTCCGCACAGCGCTAAAAAAGGAGCTTTTTAAAGCCTTCTGAGTCTGCAAAGGTAAGTAGAACAGTGAGGGGGGTGGAATCCGCTGTGCCATGCGATTTAGATTAGCTAGAAAGCAGGAAATCCGATGATTCTAGCTAATATAAATTGCATGTCACCGCTGATTGTCGCAGAGCTGATTGTCGGAAATACCGGTTCACCCAAACCAGTAGCATTTTTTACTACCAGTTCGGGAGAACCGGTCCGAACCGGCAGCATTTCACCTCTGATACAGGGCATTCTAGGCGTAAGAAATGTATTCCACAAATGCATAAATCAGTTTTTCTGAACTGTAGCAACTTGAAGAAGTGGGGACTTCAACTCCCAGAATTCCCTAGCCAGCTCTTCTGGGAGTCGGAAGTCCCCACCTCTTCCAGTTGTCACGGTTGAGAAAGGCTGACATATACACAGGGAAATCAACTCATCAAAGTCCTTCGGATGAACGAAAGCAAACTTTTGAATTGGGCAAATGAAGGGAAAGACGCTTAAAATAGAACGCGTGAAAATCTGCGTTTTAGGCAGGCTATTTATGAAAGAGTTTTAAACGAACAGGAAGAAGGAAGAAGCTGATCTCATCTCATCACAGCTTGCCGCAGAAATTTAGAAAAGCCATCTCAAAAGGCCGGTCCTGATTCAGGCAGTGTGAACCAACTGTAATCGTTATCAACTACAAAGGAGGCAATGTCCAAACATGGTTTAATTCTTCGTGGAATAACTGCCGGGTGTCTTGTTGTTGTTCATTGCAAAGTTGTGTCTGACCCAACACAACCCCATGGACAACGTTCCTCCAGGCCTTCCTGTCTTCTACCATCCCCCGGAGTCCATTGAAGCTCACGCCGACTGCTTCAGTGACTCCATCCAGCCACCTCACTCTCTGTCGTCCCATTCTTCTTTTGCCCTCCATCGTTCTCAGCATTAGGCTCTTCTCCAGGGAGTCCTTCTTTCTCATTAGGTGGCCAAAGTATTTCAGTTTCCTCTTCAGGATCTGGCCTTCTAAAGAGCAGTCAGGGTTGATCTCCTCTAGACTGACCGGTCGGATCGCCTTGCAGTCCAAGGGACTCGCAGGAGTCTTCTCCAGCACCAGAGTTCAAAGGCCTCAATTCTTTGGCGCTCAGCCTTTCTTATGGTCCAACTTTCACAGCCATCCATTGCAACTGGGAACACCAGAGCCTTGGCTATACGCACTTTTGTTGGCAGGGTGATGTCTCTGCTTTTTAGTATGCTGTCTAGATTTGCCATGGCTTTCCTCCCCAGGAGCAAGCGTCTTTTAATTCCTTGGCTGCAGTCCCCATCTGCGGTGATTTTGGAGCCCAGGAAAATAAAATCTGTCACTACCTCCATTTTTTCCCTATCTATTTGCCAGGAATTGAGACAGAAGAATGCCATGATCTTAGTTTTCTTAATGTTGAGTTTCGAGCCAACTTTTGCACTCTCCTCCTTCACCCGGATCAAGAGGCTCTTTAGTTCCTCTTCGCTTTCTGCCATTAGAGTGGTATCACCTGCATATCTGAGGTTGTTGATATTTCTCCTGGCAAACTTAATTCCAACTTTTGATTCACCTAGTGTTGACTGCAGGCATATTTCTAAATGAATTCTACTTAGTAAAAATTCTGCTTTTGATAAATGCAAGAACATTTAAGATTCTCGGGAAAGGGGAGGTTTAAAAATGCCTAATTTTAAATTATATTATGAAGCAGCTGCTCTCTCTGCAATAAGTGATTGGTTTAATTTAACAGAGGACAGAATTTTGAATATAGAAGGTTATGATTTGTTATATGGATGGCATGCATATTTAATTTATGACAAAAAAGTGGATAAGGCCTTTAAAAATCATGTGCTAAGAAATGCCCTTCTGCGTGTTTGGAAAAAATACTCTTATAAACTAAATTATAAGGTTCCTATATGGGCATGTCCTAGACATACAGTAGAAAATATAAACATAGAACAGAAGCAGGAAATGATTACATATAAAGATCTTTTGTATACTGAAAGAGGTAATTTGCAGTTAAAATCTCTGCAAGTATTAAGAGAGGAAGGGAAAAATTATACTTGGTTTCAATATGAGCAATTACATGCTAGATGGAAGGGAGATCAGAAAATTGGTATAGAGCAGAACGAGGGATATTTGGTAAAGCAAATTAGAAATCAGTCTCAGGAGCATATAAAGAGATTGTATAATGTGTTACTTGAAATAGATTCTGAAAGGGACTTGGTAAAGGACTGTATGATAAAGTGGGCACAAAATTTTCAGGAGCCAATATTATTGGAAACGTGGGAAAGAATTTGGGTTAGAAATGTTAAACTCACGAGGCACAGAATCTGAGGAAAATTTTTATAAAATGTTTTATAGATGGCATCTAGATCCTAAAAAATTATGGTGTATGTATCCAGAAATGCAAGCAAAATGTTGGAGATGTAATTGTGATGACGCTACATATTTTCACATTTGGTGGACTTGTAAGGACATAAAGGCCTTTTGGATAAAAATTTGGTGGATTTTACAAAATGTTCTGAAAAGAAGATAAAGTTCCTGCCGCAATTTTTCTTGTTGGGAATTATTACGGATTGTACAGTAATTGAGACTAAATTGATTTTAAATCTAATAACTGCTGCAAGATTACTAATAGGACAATATTGGAAGAAAAAGAAGTACCAACAATACAAGAATGGATATTGAAAGTTGCCAATTTGGCTGAGATGGCGAAGATATCAGCCTTTTGAAAGACAATACAAGAAAGATACTTAAAGGAATGGAAAAATGGATTGACTATATTCAACGTAGATATCAGACTAAGAGTTATCAGACTGTTTTGAATGATTATGATGTATTATTTTGATTGCTTTTGGGGGAAGTTAGGAATTGATGATTGTAGGGGTATAATTAAGTTGGGACGAAAACTTTTTAGCATATGTTTGTTTTACTTTTAACTATACCTTGTGCTCGTTCCGGGAAGTCGGGGGAGGGGTTGCGAAGGAGGGGGAGGAGGGGGAAAGGGGGGGAAAAAAATTTGTAAAACTTTTTGAATAAAAAAAAAAAAAAAAGATAAATGCAAGAACAAATTCAGGGGGACCGTTTGATTAGTTTGAAGCTACAACAGCACTGAAAAAGTGACTTATGACCGGTCCTCACACTTACAACCGTTGTAGCATCCCAAGGTCATATGATCAAAATTTAGGGGTGCAGCAATTAGCACGTATTTATGACGGTTGCATTGTCCTCATACGATCCCCTTTTGTCACCATCTCAGAAAGCTTCCACAAAGAAAATATAAACCCAACTCGTGTAACGACCATGTGATTCACTTAACAACTCTGGGCCTCGGTGGCTCAGGCTGCTAATGCAGTCTGTTATTAACAGCAGCTGCCTGCAATTACTGCAGGTTCAAGTCCCACCAGGCCCAAGGTTGACTCAGCCTTCCATCCTTTATAAGGTAGGTAAAATGAGGACCCAGATTGTTGGGGGCAATAAGTTGACTTTGTATATAAATATACAAATAGAATGAAGACTATTGCTTGACATAGTGTAAGCCGCCCTGAGTCTTCGGAGAAGGACGGGATATAAATGCAAATAAAAAAAAACCTCAGTGATTCCCTTAACAACTGTGGCAGAAAGGGTCATTAAAAATTCACTTAACAACCGTCTCGCCTAGCAATGGAAATTTTGAGCTCATAAGTCAAGGCATAATATTCTTTCAGCTCAGTACAGGTAGTCCTCAATTTACAACCGTTCATTTAGTGACCGCTCAAAGTTATTACGGCGCTGAAAAAAAGTGATTCGTGACCGTTTTTCACACTTAACGACTGGTGCAGCATTTCCATGGGTCACGTGATCAAAATTCAGACGCTTTGGCAACTGACTCGTATTTATGACGGTCGTAATGTCCTGGGGTCTCATGATCCCCTTTCGCAACCTTCTGACCAAGCAAAGTCAATGAGCCGTGAACAGCCGTGTGACTACCTTAACAACGGCAAGTGATTCACTTAACAACTGTGGCAAAAAAAAAAAAAGCTCGTAACAGACAACACACCGTTTAATTGAAAATGGAATTTTTATAGGTTATAAAATAAAATAAAAAATTGATGTGGGAAAGAAACGTTCGTAACATGAAGCACGAAGCTGAAGCCTGAAGATGACGAATGAGACTTCGTCGAAACGTCGCCAAGACACTTCCAATTTTACGCGGGAGAAAACCCGAATAACCAAAGACCTACATATATATATATGCTTATACCTTTATATACTATATAACCTTTCTGTATGATAGTTACATATATTGTTGTGACAAAATAAATAAATAAAAATAAATAAATAGCAGCAGAAACTTCGGGGTCAATTGTGGTCGTAAGTTGAGGACTACCTGAACAGGTGGAAATCCTGTTTCTAAATGAGCTCAAAATTGGCGTTCATCCATGGCTACAAAGGCTAAACCTCTCAACCTCCAGCATCCAAAGGCGATTAGATCTTTACATCTTTTTTTTTTTTTAAATTCCTACAGCCGTGCAGTATTTTTCTTTTTGCTAAAGTCACAGGCTAATTGAACGGTTGAAAATGTAGATATTTTCTCTTGCATTTAGCTAAGGCTCTGCTTGTCAGAGCTCCGCTGCTGGTTTCCTTCTACTCCCTTAATTGGAGAGTTTAGCTTAGAAGATGTTTGCTCCCGAGCGAAGAGGCACGATTCGCTACTCATAGCTGTCCCTGCAATCTATGGCATTACGGCAATTTTTAGCAAAGCACGGAGTCCCAATTCGAGACGTTAAGCTCGTTGGCCTTTTACTGAAAAGATCGGGAGCGTGGAGAGGAGCGCAGCCAGAGGGTTAAAGAGCCTTGTCGATTAGTTCAGTGTCTGTTCTGAAAACGAATAGATATGATTTAGTTTTGGTCGCCACGATGTAAAAAAGATGTTGAGACTCTAGAAAGAGTGCAGAGAAGAGCAACAAAGAGGATTAGGGGACTGGAGGCTAAAACATATGAAGAACGGTTGCAGGAACTGGGTATGTCTAGTTTAATGAAAAGAAGGTCTAAGGGAGACATGATAGCAGTGTTCCAATATCTCAGGGATTGCTACAAAGAAGAGGGAGTCAACTTATTCTCCAAAGCACCTGAGGGTAGAACAAGAAGCAACAGGTGGAAACTAATCAAGGAGAGAAGCAACTTAGAACTAAGGAGAAATTTCCTGACAGTTAGAACAATTAATCAGTGGAACAACTTGCCTGCAGAAGTTGTGAATGCTCCAACACTGGAAGTTTTTAAGAAAATGTTGGATAACCATCTGTCTGAAGTGGTGTAGGGTTTCCTGCCTGAGCAGGGGGTTGGACTAGAAGACCTCCAAGGTCCCTTCCAACTCTGTTGTTATGTTATGTTATGTTATGTTATGTTATGTTAGGTTAGGTTAGGTTAGGTTAGGTTAGGTTAGGTTAGGTTAGGTTAGGTTAGGTTAGGTTATGATTTAATATTATGACAGCTGCTATGACTAAATTCCAAAAATCCAGAGCATCGCAGGATGTTAGGAACCAGGAGAGGGCTATGTAGGATGTGAGTCCAATCCGTGTTAAAAAAAACCCAAAGAGGCAGGACTTCAGTGACGACCCGCTAAAAAGATGCCAATGACCAGCTGTCTGCAAGGAGTAGCAATCCTTCCACCCTCCACCATTCAGTCAGAGCTGAAGAAGCTTCTCGGATGAGAGGCGAAATGCCTTCGAAAGAAAAACCAGAAAGTTTTCGAAAAAGCACCTTTGGGATGACTTCATTCACATGGCCTGAGCCCTTCAAGGTAGCGAAAGAAGCACAACAATGGACACAGGTAGTCCTTGACTTACAACCATTCATTTAGTGACCAGAAAAAGAAGAAGAAAAAAGCGACCAATAGCCGTTTTTCACACTTATGACCGTTACACCTTTTCCTTCACCACGTAATCAAAATTCGGATGCTCGGCAACTACCTCGTATTTATGACGATTGTAGTATCTCGCAGGGTCACGTGATCCCAATTTGCAACCTTCCGACAAGCCAAATCAATGGGTGGGGTGGGGGGGGAAGCCAGATTCGCTTAACGACCGCTTTACTAGCTTAACTGCCGTGGTTCATTGAACGACGGTGACAAGAAAGGTCGCAAAACGGGGCAAAACTCACTTAGCAAACGTTTCGTTTAGCGACAGGAATTTTGGGGCTCCCATCGTGGTCATAAGTTGAGGACCGCCTGCATTGCAAAAGAAGCATCCAGGGCAGTGGTGGGATTCAAGTCATTTAACAACCGGTTCTCTGCCCTAATGATTTCTTCCAACAACCAGTTTGCCAAACTGTTTGGAAAGTTAACAACCGGTTCTCCTGAAGTGGTGCGAACTGGCTGAATCCCACCACTATATCTATCTATCTATCTATCTATCTATCTATCTATCTATCTATCTATCTATCTATCTATCTATCTATCATCTACCTACCTACCTACCTACCTACCTACCTACCTATCTACCTACCTCCCTCCTTCCCTCCCTACCTACAGTATCTATCTATCTATCTATCTATCTATCTATCTATCTATCTATCTATCTATCTATCTATCTATCTGCCTACCTACCTACCTACCTACCTACCTACCTACCTACCTACCTATCATTATCTATCTCTATCGTATCTATCTATCTATCTATCTATCTATCTATCTATCTATCTATCTATCTATCTATCTATCTACCTACCTACCTACCTACCTATCTACCTACCTCCCTCCTTCCCTCCCTACCTACAGTATCTATCTATCTATCTATCTATCTATCTATCTATCTATCTATCTATCTATCTATCTATCTATCTATCTATCTGCCTACCTACCTACCTACCTACCTACCTACCTATCATTATCTATCTCTATCGTATCTATCTATCTATCGTATCTATCTATCTATCTATCTATCTATCTATCTATCTATCTATCTATCTATCTATCTATCTATCTGCCTACATACCTACCTACCTATCATCTATCTATCTCTATCATATCTATCTATCTATCATATACCTACCTACCTATCTACCTCCCTCCCTCCTTCCCTCCCTACCTACAGTATCTATCTATCTATCTATCTATCTATCTATCTATCTATCTATCTATCTATCTATCTATCTATCTATCTATCTATCTATCTGCCTACCTACCTACCTACCTATCATTATCTATCTATCTATCTATCTATCTATCTATCTATCTATCTATCTATCTATCTATCTATCTGCCTACATACCTACCTACCTATCATCTATCTATCTCTATCATATCTATTTAATCTATCTTCCATCTGTCATCTATCTATCTATCTATCCAGTGGTGGGATTCAAGTAATTTAACAACCGGTTCTCTGCCCTAATGATTTCTTCCAACAACCCGTTTGCCAAACTGCTCAGAAAGTTAACAACCGGTTCTCCCGAAGTGGTGCGAACTGGCTGAATCCCACCACCGATCCAGGGTTACCGGATGAGCCAAGATCACGGGACGCTTCACACGTCTGAAATCACGCACGGCTTTCTTCCACTTCGCACTCCCAGTGTGTTCTCCCCGTGTTGAGGAAATTTATATCCGCTTCCTGGAGCAGTTGCCAAGATTCAGCATTGTTGCCAAAACAGCCTCCTGATTTATTTACTTTTTACTGGATGTATAACTTGCATCTCCGAAGGATTTATTTCGAACTTTGTAAGCCAGCCAGTGAAAAAATGAACATGATCTAAAAGAAAAGAGGCAGGTGTGGGTTTTTTTCTTTTCTTTTCCAGCCATTAAAAAAAAAAAACACACACACACACACATGAAAGGTAGCAGGTGAAGTTCACTGCAAGAATTCTTATTCTGGCTCTACGCTGAAAGAGCAAGATAGATAGTTCAGTTGCAGGGTTTTTTTTTTCTTTTTCTGCAATAGCTGAGATTGTTAAAATATATCTTTAGCTTTCCGTCGAAAGTTATTTTTTATGCCTTAACCCCAGTGGCGTTATGACTAACTGATGGATTCCTACTCTTCCTATTTCTCCTTCCCAAATTTGACTCGTTCCTTTTATTAAAAGGATCTGTTTCAGTGGTGCAATCCAATTTTTTTTTTTACTACTGGTTCTGTGGGTGTGGCTTGGTGGGCGTGGCCTGGTGGGCGTGGCAGGGGAAGGATACTGCAAAATCCCCATTCCTTCCCCACTCCTGGGGGAAGGATACTGCAAAATCTCCATTCCCACCCCACTCTGGTGGCCAGCCAGAGGTGGTATTTGCCGGTTCTCCGAACTGCTCAAAATTTCCGCTACCGGTTCTCCAGAACCTGTCAGAATCCTGCTGGATTTCACCCCTGATCTGTTTACATAAAACATAGAATCATAGAGTTGGAAGGGACCTTGGAGGTCCTCTAGTCCAACCCACAGCTCAAACAGGAAACCCTATACCATTTCAGACAAATGGTTATCCAATCTCTCTTCTTAAAAACTTCCAGTGTTGGAGCATTCACAATGTCTGGTGGCAAGTTGTTCCACTGGTTAATTGTTCTGACTGTCAGGAAGTTTCTCCTTAGTTCTAAGTTGCTTCTCTCCTTGATGAGTTTCCATCCGTTGCTTCTTGTCCTGCCCCCAAGTGCTTTGGAGAATAGTTCCATTGATGCATCTTCACTACAGAATTTAAGATTCACATCCAGAGATAACCACAGCTGTGCAGACTTCAGGCATTGTGGAGATAGAGACATAGTGTTGAATATAGAACATAGGATCATAGGCTTGGAAGGCGCCTTGGAGGTCTTCTAGTCCAACCCCCTGCTCAAGCAGGAAACCCAATACCATTTCAGACAAATGGTTGTCCAATCTCTTCTTGAAGGCCTCCAGTATCGGAAAACACACACAACTTCTTGAGGCAAGGAGTTCCACTGATTATTTGTTCTCCTTGTCGCGGAATTTCTTCTTAGTTCCAGGTTGCCTCTCTCCTTGATGAGTTTCCATCCGTTGTTTCTTGTCCTGCCTTCAGGTGCTTTGGAGAATAGGTCGGCCCCCTCTTCTTTGGGGCAGCCCCTCAAATATTGGAACCCTGCCATCCTGTCTCCCCTAGTCCTTTGAATAGAATAGAATAGAATAGAATAGAATAGAATAGAATAGAATAGAATAGAATAGAATAGAAAAATAGTGTAAAGTAGAGTAGAGTAGAGTAGAGTAGAGTAGAGCAGAGTAGAGTAGAGTAGAATAGAATATAGGATAGGATCGGATCGGATCGGATCGGATCGGATCGGATAGGATAGGATAGGATAGGAAAGAAAAGAAAAGAAAAGAAAAGAAAAGAAAAGAAAAGAAAAGAAAAATAGAGAAGTAGAGTAGAGTAGAGTAGAATAGAATAGAATAGAATAGAATATAGGCTAGGATAGGCTAGGATAGGCTAGGATAGCAAAGAAAAGAAAAGAGAAGAAAAGAGAAGAAAAGAAAAGAAAAATAGAGGAGTAGAGTAGAGTAGAGTAGAGTAGGGTAGAGTAGAGTAGAATAGAATAGAATAGAATAGAATTTTTTTATTGGCCAAGTGTGATTGAACACACAAGGAATTTGTCTTGGAGCATTGAAAGAGAGATGGGTGTCTGTCTGTCTGTCTGTCTCTCTCTCTCTCACACACACACACACACACACACCACAACACATAGACACACAGATGGGTCTCTTCCAGCCCCGGGGTAATTCCCAAACAAAACGCAATTACTTCCAGCCGGCGGGCTTTTCGCTCCGTTGGCGCGGAAGGCGCGCGGTTGGGGCAAACGGGCGGGCGAGCGAGCTCGGAACAAACGGCCCCCGCCGTCATCTTGCCGCAGCTCCCTGGCTTTAGAGCAAAGACAAGCCACGATCATCACCCCCACCCCACCCACCTTCCCCCGATGGGAGGATGCTATGCGAATTTCAGCCCCGGGTTAGGGACGCGCGCCAGGCTGGGGCTGAATTGCGCAGCATCTGGGAAAGCGGAGAGGCCGGACAGGGTCGCTCTGCTTCTCCCCAGGGACCCCTAAAAATCCAGTCTGTTCCCTCCCTCTCCTCCCCCGGAACCAGTGTTGAAATCCAAATTGGTTTAGTGGGCGTCACAGGGGAAAGATACTGCAAAATCCCCATTCCCTCCCCACTGCAGGGGAAGGATATTGCAAAATCCCCATTCCCACCCCACTCCTGGGGGTAGGATACTACAAAATCTCCATTCCCTCCCCACTCCAAGAGAAGGATGCTGCAAAATCTCCATTCCCACCCTACTCCTGGGGAAGGATACTGCAATATCCCCATTCCCTCCACACTCCAGGGGGAAGGATACTGCAAAATCCCCATTCGCTCCCCACTCCAGGGGAAGGATACTGCAAAATCCCCATTCCCTCCCCACTCCAGGGGAAGGATACTGCAAAATCTCCATTCCCTCCCCACTCCTGGGGAAGGATACTGCAAAATCCCCATTTCCTCCCCACTCCAGGGGAAGGATACTACAAAATCCCCATTCCCTCCCAACTCCTGGGGGAAAGATACTGCAAAATCTCCATTCCCACCCCACTCTGGGGCCAGCCAGAGGTGGTATTTGCTGGTTCTCTGAACTACTCAAAATTTCCGCTACCAGTTCTTTAGAACCTGTCAGAACCATCTGAATTTCACCCCTGCCCAGAACCCTTCCATAGCCTGGTGAGGGATTTCCACGCACGCAGCCCTTGTGGTATTGTGGAGAGGGTGAAAGTGACTACAACCCACAAGGCGGGATGGAGGCAGCATTCACAAATGCAAGCTTTTCAGTTGAACCGAGCTGCAAAGCCATTTGCTCGGCTACGAGGCTCAGGCTGTCTTGTGTATCTATACACCAAGAGCATTTAAATCTAATCTAGTCTAGTTTTACTTATATCCCACTTTGATTATTACCTTTATGGTCTAGGGGTTAAGGCAGCAGCCTGAACCTGAAAAACATGAGTTCAAATCCTGCCTTAGTCATGAAAGGCAGCTGGGTTATTATTGGCCAATCACCAGGAGACGATGAATTCTAGTCCCATCTGAAGCTGGGTGACTGTGGGCCAGTCCCTCTCTCTCTCTCAGCCCAACCCACCTCACAGGGTTGTTGTTGTGCAGAAAATAGTAGGAAGAAGGCTTGTTTTGATGTTTGCCACCTTGAGTTTTTTGTAAAAAAAATAAAGGTTGGAGATGATAGATAGATAGATAGATAGATAGATAGATAGATAGATAGATAGATAGATAGATAGACAGACAGACAGACAGACAGACAGACAGACAGACAGACAGACAGACAGACAGAAAAGAGAGAGGGAGGGAGGAACGGATGGATGGATGGACACAGATGGTAGAAAAGAATGATAGATAGATGATAGATAGATAGATAGATAGATAGATAGATAGATAGATAGATAGATATGGATAGAGACAGAGACAGAGACAGACAGATAGAAAAGAGAGAGGGAGGAGGGAGGAAGGGATGGATGGATGGATGGATGGATGGATGGATGGAAGGAAGGAAGAAATGATGAACTGACACAGATAGTAGAAAAGATAGATAGATAGATAGATAGATAGATAGATAGACAGACAGACAGACAGACAGACAGACAGACAGACAGACAGACAGACAGACAGACAGACAGAAAAGAGAGAGAGAGGGAGTAACGGATGGATGGATGGACACAGATAGTAAAAAAGAATGACAGACAGACAGCTAGATAGCTAGATAGCTAGATAGCTAGATAGTTAGATAGATAGATGGGTAGATAGATAGTCAGACAGATGGACGGACGGACGGACAGACAGACAATTATGGTTTATAGCACAGTCAGCGTTCAGATTGGATCTGGCATTTTTGTCCACCTCCTGCCTCCTTCCCACGAACCCAAGATAGGCAAATGTGGATTGGCAACTGGCATGTATGGATGACGATTGCACTGTCCAAGGGTGGGGGGAGGTATCATGTGATCCCCACTGATCACTTTCCCGGCTGGCCTCCGACAAGCAAAGTCACTGATCGGCGCCAGACCGTCCAACAACACGCTTAAACCACTCGCGAGATTCACTTAACGACGCTGGCCAAAAGATTGTAAAACAGGGACGAAGCTCCTTGAAACAGCTGTCTCGCTTCGCAACGGAAACGGCTAAGAACCCCCTCGCAACCGGGAGGGCCTCCTTCCGAGGACCATCTCTGGGCAGGTGTTTGGATGAAGCCAGCGACGGTCACAGTCTGCTGCAGACAAACACTGCCGCACCCAGCCATCTCTCGCGCTCCTATCACCCCACAAAATGGCACGCGGTAAAAAGCTGGTTGCTAACATATCAACTCCGACTCAGAGGAGACCAGATGCCAGGCTGCTGTTCTTGACAGAAACCTGGCACCTCCTCCTCCCTCCTCCCTCCCCCCCCCCCCGTCTCCCAGAAAACATCGCAAAGACTCGGCTCGCTGTCATCGCGCAACAAGTCTCCCCATCTGGCAGCGAGAGCAATCGGCCAAGCGTGTGCATGATGTTGGCCTGTGGTGTTTTGCATTCACACTTTCTCCCTAATTCTGGGAGGTGGGAGGGGGGATGCGGTAAAGGAATCTAGGCTAGCTGCCAAACCGTGAAGGAGCCGAGGGTTGGTTGAGGGGCTCGCCCACTTTGACCCCTGACCTCCTGCTGTCTTTGCCTGACTCTTAGCATCTGGTCTCTGAGAGGGCTGCCTGGCTCTTCCTGGCGGTAGGGTCAGCCCCGAATTTTGAGTTATTAATATGAGAGTAAGGAAGGAGTTCCCAGGACGAGCATTTGAAGTGGCAGCCTCAAGACGTCCAGAAGAGAAGAGAAGAGAAGAGAAGAGAAGAGAAGAGAAGAGAAGAGAAGAGAAGAGAAGAGAAGAGAAGAGAATAGAACATAACAGAACAGAACAGAAGAGAAAATAAATTGTTATTTGCCTAACTAGTTGGCCAGGCAATATATAAACTAACTATGTATGTTTGTAGAAAGGAATGATATTGCTTTAAGGCTGTGCTGCATCATTGCAAGCATCCTGACTGGTTGAGCTCTATAACCAATGTATAAAAGGACTACTAAATTATGGCTTGTGGGGAATCTACAGGGACACTACAGCATTGTAACCTGATGACAGGCTGCAACTGTATATTTGAGCTTTATGATCGTTGCTTGATCATGGCTAATTACTGATTCCTCAAGATACTGACTGTTGTGAATTGAACTGTGTTTTGCTGAACTAAAAGAAGACCTTTTTTTGTTGTGCAAATCTACGTTGGTAAGAAGACTCTGTAACATCCCTGACTGGCTTTCTAAGTGTATGACCTGGAATTGTTTTTGGACTATGTCTTTGCCTTTTCTCTAAAAGTAAAGGAATATCAAACCCCAGTTTGTCTGCAAGTGACTGTTATTGTATACAACCAGTCTCAGTCGTTTTCATGCGTAGGGTACTCTGCTCAACAGTCCACAATTTTCGTTGTGAACCCAGGTTACCCTTAACAAGAATAACCAAGTTGGAAGGGACCTTGGAGGTCTTCTAGGCCAACCCCTTGCTTAAGCAGGAGATCCTACACTATGTCAGACAAATAGTTATCCAACATCTTGTTAATAACTTCCAGTGTTGGAGCATTTACAACTTCTGGAGGCAAGTTGTTCCACTGATTAATTGTTCTGACTGTTGGGAAATTTTCTCCTTAGTTCTAGGTTGCTTCTCTGCTTGATGAGTCTCCATCCGTTGCTTCTTGTCCTGCCCTCAGGGGCTTTGGAGTTCTTCTGGACATTTTTGATGGAGTTCTTCTGAACATTTTCCCAATGTTCTTTGGAAGCAAGTAAGAACTTGTGTGGTGGTGGTGACGGAGCAGCTGTCTCTGGGAACAAACCCCAGGCTTTGAAGAGCTGTAACTAATTAGACTCCACAGGAAGAGTTATTTTTCCCAACCTTCATAGCTTTCCTTCCGAGGAACTAAAACTAACCTCTCCAAAAATTCTGGAGGACATCCATTACATTTATGGGACCCTCCGGAGTGTCAACGAGAAGCTGACAGGCTCAGGGCCAGCTGTTCAGAGCAGTCCTGTAAGCACTGAACAGCCTGGCTAGGGAAACCGAAACAATGAAAGCTGATTGCAATTAGAATGACACCCGCCACAGAGTTGACTGCTAATGAGAAGATGCGGAGAGATGCGCGGGGGTGGGGGGAGCTTCTGGAGAAGAAATGGTGAACGGAAGACTCTTTCGCTACGAGCGGAATGACAATCGGAATCAAGAGGCCGAGAATGGACCAGTTCTTCAAGATGCCTCTCTGGATAAAGAAAGGCCTGGAGATTGTCTACAAGTGTCCCAGAAAATTGGTCCTTATGGGGAGCTCTGATGAAGAAGATGGACTGCCATTTTTATCCAAGCTGTGATGGGACATAGACTTGGCTGGCCAAATTCCTTACTTGGAACTTCATTTTGGCCTTTGGAAATTGCTTGTTAATTGCTTTTTAGATGATCAAGAATCTCCAGAAATGACAGGTTTTTACATCACTGGTTGAGTTTCCTTCCATCCTTAACGTGTTGTGTCTGCGCCTCCCGAGCCGGGCCTCCTGCCAGAAAGTGACTCAGAAAGTGAGGGGGAAGGGCTATCAGGACTTACCTCGGGAGCACCGGCTTCCCTGGCTCAGCTCCAGGAGCCAGAGGCAGGCCAGGTGGAAGAGATAACGAGGCCTGCGTCCCCTGACTCTTCCCCCCCCCAGGCCATGCCTCCAGACCCAGCTGATGGCAATCAGGCCTGGCTGGACCCTAGGTTTCATAGGCAGGAGAGGCGGGAACAACAGAAGCAGGGGTGGGGCAGGCCTAGGAAGTGCTGAGTCATGGAGCCACACCCCACAGGATATAAAGGCAGCAAGAGCTGCTGTGCCTCTTTGTAGCAGGCAAATCAACTGATTAACTAAGAGCTGAAGTACTGTTTGTTCCTGGGTGACGCATCGGCATCGAGGGAGATAACAGAGACACTTGGCAGACGCTCGCTAGTTTGCTGCCAGAGCTGATAGTGCTGGCTAATTAAGTCATCGCTTGGACGGAGGCGAGAGGGGACAGAACATAACGTCCCAAAGATGCTTTTCCAAAAGAACGAGCAGAATTCACTAAGAATACCCTAAGGCAGAAGCTTGTCCACCCCAAGGAAAAAACACCCAGACAGAAAATGAGCAACGTGGTATAGGCAGTATAATGCAGCAAGCCATTTGCAGATCTGTACATTGGGGAAACAAAACAGCCACTTCACAAACGCATGGCGCAACGTAGGTGAACAAACCCATCAGGACTAGATTCAGCAGGCCATCTGCATTTAAAAGACACAAGCCACTCTTTTGGGGACAACAAAGTCCATATTTTGGACAAAGAGGAACGCTGGTTTGAAAGAGGGGTCAAAGAGGCCATCTATGTCAAAACTGAACAGTCCTCCCTCAACAGAGGGGAAGGGATACGACATCATCTATCTCCAGTCTACAACACAATCCTTTCAGCAGTTCCAACTGAAGGCTCCACACCCATTTGCACCACTCAGGTGTCCCTGAGGACACAGATAAACCTCCAAGCGGCCTTAACGACCCTCTAAAAAGGATGCAAATGACCAGCTGTCTGCAAGGAGTATAAATCCTCCTATTTCCCACCATCCAGTCAGAGCTGAAGAAGCTTCTTGGATGAGAAGTGAAACGTCTTCAAAGAAAAACCAAAAAAGTCCAGTTGCCTCTTGAAGAAAGCACCTTTGGGACCAACCATGACCTGGATGACTGAGAATCTCCATAAACACTTAGGAGAATTCTAGTTTTGCCTTAGGCATGAAAGCTGGCTGGGTGACTTTGGGCCAAACCCCAGGAGACAGGGAGGTGGGTTATTGATCAATAAAATAAATAAATAAAATTATTTGAAGAGATTAAAGTGCAAGATTGTTCAAAGTAAAAGGAAGGAATTTAAAGTTTAGTTATTTGATCAAGATTAACAGAGATACCTTGTTTTCTCTGGTTAATGGACGTTTGCTGATCAGGACTGAATTGGGAGTTTTTAAGAATATATTGATGAATAAGAGATGAGATACGAGATCATTTGTTGTACTTTAAAAGAATGGGATAAGTTACTAAAACTGCTTATACTTTTTAACAGAGGGATACAATATCGATCAAGTGAGGTACTAGGTAAAGTTAAAGGTTCCCCTCGCACATATGTGCTAATCGTTCCTGACTCTAGGGGACGGTGCTGATCTCCATTTGAAAGCTGAAGAGCCAGCACTGTCTGAAGACATTTCTGTGATCATGTGGCCAGCATGTGTCGTGTCCCACCCCCACTCCAACAAACAAGTCAAGGAAGTCTGTAACAAACTTGGCAATGAAGCCTCTGCAGCTTGCCAAGCTCCTTCGAGGTTTATCAGGGCAGGCAGGAGTCCAAGTTGTGACTTCAGCGATAGGGTCCGATATCAGCAAACTAGATAAGACTTTGCTTGATTCAAGGTTGGAATGCCAAAAGCAGGTCCTTTATATAGGCTGTGGGGTGTGGCTCCATGACTCAGTATTTATCCAGGCCTGCCCCTCCCTTCTTTCTGCTGGGGTCGCCTCTCAGATCTCCGGAAGCGACGGTCCCCCCACTCTGAATTGCCTTCAGCTGGATCTGCTGTCAGCGTCTGGGAAAGGGAGGGTCAGAGGGAGTAGGCCCGGGTATTTCTACCACCTGCTCTGAAGGCTGAGCCAAAGGAACATGCGCTGTATGAGTGAGGTTTATCGGACTTCTCCTTTCACTCCTTGAATCCTCTCCGGGCATGGGGCCAGGGCCGGGGGCTGGAGTCATGACAGGCCGTTCATCTTCATTATCAGACTCGGAGTCTGATAAAAGGCCTGGTTGGAGACGGGAGGGGCCCAGCTGAGGAGAGGAGGGAGGACGAGTCACAACAGCATGACTCAACGGCAAAGGCGCACGGAACGCTGTTACCTTCCCACCAAAGGTGGTCTCTATTTTTCTACTTGCGTTTTTTACGTGCTTTCGAACTGCTAGGTTGGGAGAAGCTGGGACAAGGAACGGGAGCTCACCCCATTACGTGGCACTAGGGATTCAAACCGCTGAACTGCCGACCTTTTCGATCGACAAGCTCAGCATCTTAGCCACTGAGCCACTGCATCCCTTGTGAGGTACTAATACCACTCTATAAAGCTTAGTAAGACCACTCCTAGAATCCTGCATTCAGTTTTGGTCACCACACTATAAAGAAAAAAAGATGTTGAGACTCTAGGAAGGGTGCAGAGAAGAGCAACCAGGATGATTAAGGGACTGGAGGCTAAAACATACAATGAACAGTTGCAGGAACTGGGCCTGGCTAGTCTAGTGAAGAGAAGGACCAGGGGAGGCAGGATAGCATCTTCCAATATTTGAGGGGCTGCCACAGAGAGGAGGGGGTCAAGCTATTTTCCAAAGCACCTGAATGCCAGACAAGGAATAAAGGATGGAAATTGAACAAGAAGAGATTCAACCCGGAAATAAGGAGGAATTTTCTGACAGTGAGAACAATCAACCCATGGAACAGAAGTTGCCATCGGAAGCTGCGGGAGCTTCATCATTGGAGGCTTTCAAGAAGAGACTGGGCTGCCCTCTATCAGAAATGGTGTGGGGTCTCCTGCTTGGGCGGGAGGGGGTTGGACTAGATGACCTACAAGGTCCCTTCCAACCCTGTTAATCTGTTAGAATCGGTTGTGATGAAGCCCACACATCTCAAAGTGGCTGACTGTGGTTTTTTTTCCACTGCTCCTCTACTGTGTCTCTCTAACTTCTCCCGTCTTTACACAAATTCTTTGTTCTTGCTCGTTCTTGCCGAAATCCAATTTCGGAGAAGAAGCCGTGGTTGTCTCCAGATGTCCTTTGTTAAATCTGGAAATTTAACAGGATCACAGGAGGAGCGGAGCTGAAGTAATAGGCAACACGGAGGAGGTCAGGAGACGCAACCGGGCAGTCTTTGAAGCACATCTCTTCCCGAGCTTCCCTCACAATTCAGGACTCGCACGGCGTGTGACAAGACACACTCATAAAGTCACATCCTTACATTTTTCTCCCGCCTGCTTTTGACAAAGAGACGTAGCTTTCTTCCTTACTTTTATGGCCAAAATGAGACAGGCTGCAGATGTGTTGGGATTGCAGCTCCCCAAATTCCCAGACTGGGGAAAACAGCAGGAATTCCTAATTCCTTCCTACAGGTAGTCCTCGGCGTACAACAGTTTCATTTAGTGACAGTTCGAAGTTACAACGGCACTAAAACAAAAAGTGAGTTATGACTTTTTTCATAGTTACAACCATCGCCGCAACCCGCAACATTGCCTGTTGTGATCCGTGCTCACTTAGTCAATAAAAGACACAATTAGTCTTAAACGAACCTTATTTTATTATAATAGCTGGGAATTACTTCATTCCCAGCTTAATCCAAATTAATTCCAAAACAAGTCCTTCAGAAAAAGTCATTTGGGTTTATCACAAACTTTTATCTTCTTTGGCACCCTGCTGAAGGTCTTTCTTGGCAAAGCCCCACGAAGTTCAGAAACGAGAGATGCCGACTGGGAACAGATTTAGCAACTTTGTTTTCCTACAAAGAGTCCAAGAGCAGTTGCTGCTCTTTTAAGCCTTATGGGAGGGGCCAATCATCTTCTGGCCTTACTCCCAAGTTGTCCTTTTTGCTTTAGCTGTTCTTGCCTTCTGGCAGCTCTGCACATGCATGCACTAGGAACAGGCTCCTCCTGTTCCTCTGTCTCTCTGCTGTCTGTCTCTGGAGGTTCCAGAGTCTGTGCATCGCTCCCAGATGTCCCTGGCCCCATCTCTGACTCTGACTCAGAGCCCTTGTCCGGGCCTTTCCCTAACTTCAGGACTGGCCCATTGTCCTCCCCAGCCTCTTCCCTGTCCGACTCCCCTGCCAGCTCCGCAGGTGCTGGTGGACCACAACATTGTCTTCTGGTGCTCTGGAATATAGGTTGACGACCCCCTCTTTTTTTCTGGCAGCTCCTTAGGAGCTCAGACTAAGCCCCCTTATTGACACCCTAATCCAATAGACTACATTTTAACAGTTCAGGATAATTTAGATGCTCCTATTGGTTCTGAAATCATAGAAGTAAACTTTGGGTTTGATTTCTTCATCAGCTGTTCAAAATTTGGATTTCTGCACCAAGCAGGACATCAATAAGGCTTTCAATGAGTTTCTTTGCTAAGGAGCTGTCCACTATGTTGGTACTGAAAGTAACCGTTAACACTCAACGAGCAAGCTCAATTGCTTCAGCTGCGTTGACTTTCAGAAATGAGGGCATTTTAATTTGGGGGTGTCCAAACATTTCCAACTTTAAGACCTGTAGACTTCAACTCCCAGAATTCGCCAGCCAGCCATGTTGGCTGTGAGATTCCGGGAGTCGAAGTCCACAAGTCTTAAAGTTGCCAAGGTTGGATGTCCTCTGTTTTTAGATGTTTTAAGAAAAAGTTTCTTCTTCCACATGGTTTTTTGTTTCTTTCCTGAATACTTTGGATTGCTTCCTTTCTCTTCAAAATCAAAGGACTGGCTAGATAGATTTATAAAAATGTGAAATTAGACACCAGTAGGCCGTCGTATTTTAAAACCTATCAAATGAATAGAATAGAATAGAATAGAATAGAATAGAATAGAATAGAATAGAATAGAATAGAATAGCATTTTTTATTGGCCAAATGTGATTGGACACAGAAGGAATTTGTCTTGGTGCATCTGCTCTCTGTGTACATAAAAGAAAAGATACCTTCATCAAGAATCACATCAACACTTAATGATAATCATAGGGTACAAATAAGCAATCATATATAGAGAATATAGAATAGAATAGAAGAGAATTGAATTGAATTGAATTGAATTGAATAGCATTTTTTATTGGCCAAGTGTGATTGGACACAGAAGGAATTTGTCTTGGTGCATCTGCTCTCAGTGTACATAAAAGAAAATATACCTTCATCAAGAATCATGTACACTTAATGATAATCATAGGGTACAAATAAGCAATCATATATAGAGAATATAGAATAGAATAGAATAGAATAGAATAGAATAGAAGAGAAGAGAAGAGAAGAGAAGAGAAGAGAAGAGAAGAGAATTGAATAGAATAGCATTTTTTATTGGCCAAGTGTGATTGGACACAGAAGGAATTTGTCTTCGGTGCCTATGCTCTCAGTGTACATAAAAGAAAAGATACCTTCATCAAGAATCATAAGGTACAACACTTAATGATAATCATAGGGTACAAATAAGCAATCATATATATAGAATATAGAATCGAATCAAATCGAATCGAATCGAATCGAATCGAATAGAAGAATAGAATAGAATAGAATAGCATTTTTTATCGGCCAACTGTGATTGGACACAGAAGGAATTTGTCTTGGTGCATCTGCTCTCTGTGTACATAAAAGAAAATATACCTTCATCAAGAATCATGTACACTTAATGATAATCATAGGGTACAAATAAGCAATCATATATAGAGAATATAGAAGAGAAGAGAAGAGAAGAGAAGAGAAGAGAATTGAATTGAATAGAATAGCATTTTTTATTGGCCAAGTGTGATTGGACACAGAAGGAATTTGTCTTCGGTGCATAAACTCTCAGTGTACATAAAAGAAAAGATACCTTCATCAAGAATCATAAGGTACAACACTTAATGATAATCATAGGGTACAAATAAGCAATCATATATATAGAATATAGAATCGAATCAAATCAAATCAAATCGAATCGAATAGAATAGAATAGAATAGAATAGAATAGAATAGAATAGAATAGAATAGAATAGAATTTTTTTTATTGGCCAAGTGTGATTGGACACAGAAGGAATTTGTCTTGGTGCATATGCTCTCAGTGTACATAAAAGAAAAGATACGTTCATCAAGAATTATAAGGGACAAGACTTCCAACACTTAAAGATAGTCATAGGGTACAAATTTAACACTTAATGATACAACATTAATGATACATCAAAGGTGTTCAAAAACACTGATTAGATCCATGCTTAGAGCATCGATAGAATACTATCAAATAAAGGTGAACAAGTACAGGTGCTCCTTGATTTACAACAGTTCATTTAGTGACCATTCAGTTTTACAACGGCACTGAAAAAAACGACTTATGTCCAGTTTTCACACTTATGACCGTGGCAGCATCCCCATGGTCGCCTGATACAAAATACAGATGCTTGGCAACTGACTCATATTTATGACGGTGGCAATCATGTGATCCCCTTTTGCAAACTTCTGACAAGCAGAGTCAACAGGGGAGCCAGATTCGGTTAACTATTGTGTGACTCGTTTAGCGACGGCAGTGATTTGCTTAGCAACAGTGGCAAGAAAGAGGCTGTAAGATGGGGCAAAACTCACTTAACAACTGTCTTGCTCTGCAGCGGAAATGCTGGGCTGAAAAACGTCGAGATCGAATTGTGCTCAAGGATTACAGCGGGGACATCGTCACATTCACCTCCTCAGAGGAAGTTGTAGCTGTAAAAGTCATAAGCTTGGATGTTGAGAACTAGAAACTTGGGAAAGCGATCGTTTTAATGTACGGTTTGCTAGCACAGGAGCGGAATGCAACGTCTCCAATTGTGGTCGTAAGTCGAGGACTACCTGTTATTTCAACAGCCTATTTGATACCTATTTTCTCTGCTCAGTGCTGAATGTTATCAAACTTAAAACTAAGGAAAAATTTCCTGACAGTTAGAACAATTAACCAGTGGAACAACTTGCCTCCAGAAGTTATAAATGCTCCAACACTGGAAGTGTTTAAGAAGATGTTGGATAACCCTTTGTCTGAAGTGGTGTAGGGTTTCCTGCATAAGGAGGGGGTTGGACTAGAAGACCTCCAAGATCCCTTCCAACTCTGTTATTCTATTCTATTCTATTCTATTCTATTCTATTCTATTCTATTCTATTCTATTCTATTCTATTCTCCTATTCCTATTCCCATTCCATTCCATTCCATTCCACTATTCTATTCTGTTCTGTTCTGTTCTATTCTATTCTATTCTATTCTATTTCTCTCATTCTATTCTATTCTACTCTACTCTACTCTACTTCTTCTATTCTATTCTATTCTATTCTACTCTACTCTACTCTACTCTACTCTACTCTACTCTACTCTACTCTACTCTACTCTACTCTACTCGTAGGTGCTTCTGGCATGAATAAAGCAAGCACCAAGATGGCGGGTCCCAGCAATCTTCTTATTATTGGTTCTTGTTCCTATAATCTCCATGGCGTCTGGGGTGGGACTTGCTTCTGTATCCCTGAAGTGCGTTTGTCCCATCATCTTCTGGCAACGCCTAGGAGCTTTTCAGCAATGTGACGTCTGGCCAAATAAACTTCATAAAATCATATTGGAAAGCGCTACGGAGTCACCTTCATCTTAATTCTGCTCTGTGCGCCGCTGTTTCCTCGCATCCTGGACATAAACTGTTTCAACTCCTACCCTCAAAACGACGCTATAGAGCACTGCACACCAGAACAACTAGACACAAGAACAGTTTTTCCCCGAAGGCCATCACTCTGCTAAACAAATAATTCCCTCAACACTGTCAGACTATTTACTGAATCTGCACTACTATTAATCGTTTCATAGTTCCCATCACCAATCTCTTTCACTTATGACTGTATGACTATAACTTGTTGCTGGCAATCCTTATGATTTATATTGATATATTGATCATCAATTGTGTTGTAAATGTTGTACCTTGATGAACGTATCTTTTCTTTTATGTACACTGAGAGCATATGCACCAAGACAAATTCCTTGTGTGTCCAATCACACTTGGCCAATAAAATTCTATTCTATTCTATTCTATTCTATTCTATTCTATTCTATTCTATTCTATTCTATTCAGAAGAGGGAGGTAAACGGAAGGGAGGATTCTTGGCGTCGGGACTAGTGAAACAGGGAAGGTTTCTATGTTGTTTAAAATCTGGGTGAATTTCACCCAACTGATGAAATGTTTGGGCATCGCACCAAGAATTGCAGATATCTTAACGTGTAGCGGAATGTAGTCTGGATTCCCAGAAGGCTGGGGCTGCTTTCCAGACAGGGGTGGGTTTCACATGTTCTTACCACCGGTTCGTCGCTTGCACTTACTTCGTGCATATGCCTTCTGCACATGCGCCCAGCCTTCTGCACACTCGCTTCGTGGGTGTGCTTTCCACGCATGTGCCCGGCCTTCTGCACATGCACCTAGCCTCAAAATTATGGCTAAATAGGACAGCATTACGTCCGGATCTCCGCTACCAGTTCGCCGAAACTGGACCGAACCGGCTGAATACCACCTTTGTTTCCAGGGGACAATGAGACAAGGAAGTTTGAAAAGTTTGGTTGACAAAAAAAATGGTTAAAACAGCTAACAATTTTCAAAGTTCATCCGTCGTTATTAATAGAGAATATTTGTAACTCTCTGTTGAAAACAGGTGTCCTTGGTGCTCTCTGAGCTTGGCAGCTGGTTCATATTTATGACGGTTGAAGTATCCTGGGGTCACTGGATCCCCTTTGGTGACCTTCTGACCAGCAAAGTCAATGAGGAAGCCTGATTCACTTAACAGCCATGTTCCTAACTTAACAACTGCCATGATTCACCGAACAACCCTGGCAAGAAAAGCCGTAAAACGGGGCAAAATTCATTGAACAAAGGTCTCATTTAGCAACATACATTTTGGGACCAATTGTGGTCATAAGTCGAGGACTACCTGTTATGCTGTGCAAACACAAGTCATGGTTTCCTTGCGTCTTCCCTTTATTTTGTTTTTCCCACTGACTGTTTTTGGATTGTAAAAATTTTGGGGGGGAAAATAATCATGAACAGCGAGAAGCAAAATGCGCAGAGATGGTGCTAAATCCACCATGTAGCCTGGATCTCCATCCATTGAATGACATGGGAAAGAAAAATATGGACTGATTCTCTAAATCAGGGATCTCCAACCTTGGCAATTTTAAGACTTGTGGACTTCAGCACCCAGAATTCCTCAGCTCTTGTGGACTTCAACTCCCAGAATTCCTCAGCTCTTGTGGACTTCAACTCCCAGAATTCCTCAGCCCTTGCGGACTCCAACTCCCAGAATTCCTCAGCCCATTCTTCAGCTCTTGTGGACTTCAACTCCCAGAATTCCTCAGCCCTTGTGGACTTCAGCTCCCAGAATTCCTCAGCTCTTGTGGACTCCAACTCCCAGAATTCCTCAACCCTTGTGGACTCCAACTCCCAGAAGTCCTCAGCTCTTGTGGACTTCAACTCCCAGAATTCCTTAGCCCTTGTGGACTTCAACTCCCAGAATTCTTCAGCTCTTGTGGACTTCAACTCCCAGAATTCCTCAGCCCTTGTGGAATTCTGGAAGTTGAAGTCCACAAGTCTTAAAGTTGCCAAGGCTGGAGACCCCTGCTCTAAATAGACAAAAACAAAAAATAGAAACTTAGAAGTAAGCAAGTTAAAGAATATAGAGGTGTATTTCAGAAGGAACTTGAGCTGTCAACCGTTCGGAAAGCCGTGGGAGGACTAGATAGATTGATCGTTATCTCCCCTTTGAACTGCACCTCTTTGCAAATGGGATCAATAATTCAGATCAAATCTATCTGACTGAACGATTAGGTTTGATAAGTCACATCCCACTGACTTGTCAAATGAAATCAGCTTCACTCCTCAAAATTGACCAGAGAATTTGTGACAGGAGGGAGGCTCCTCGGTGCTCTCTGAGCTGGGTTGTTTTCTAGTAGACGTTTCATTAAACTAAGTGACATCATTAGTGATTATGATGATGATGCTACTCAGTTTGGATAAGGAAACATCTGCAAGAAAACAACCATGTTCAGAGAGCACCAAGGAGCTCACAGTCCTCTCCTCCTCCTCCTCCTCCTTCTCCTCCTCTTCTTTCTCCCCCTCCTCCTCTTCACAAATCCCACTTTCTTATAGCACTCATGATATTACCTAATTTGGTAATGAAATGTCTACAAGAAAATAACCAAGCTCAGAGAGCATTGAGGATCCCACAGTCCTCCTCCTCCTCCTCCCCCTCCCCCTCCCCCTCCCCCTCCTCCTCTTTGTCTCTGCAAACCCCACTCCCTTCCAGCACTGATGATATTACCTAGTTGGGTAATGAAACATCTGCAAAAAAGTAACCAAGTTCAGAGAGCACCAAAGACCCCACAGTTGCCATTGTCGTCTTCCTCCTCCTCTTCCTCTTCCTCCTCCTCCTCCTCCTCCCTCCCAACAAACCCCCCTCCCTTCTAGCACTGACAATGTTACCTAGTTGGGTCATGAAACATCTGCAGAAAAATAACCATGCTCACAGAGCACCAAGGACCCTCCACAGTTGCCCTCCTTCTCCTCCTCCTCCTCCTCCCACAAACCCCACTCCCTTAAGCACTGATGACGTTACCCAGTTTGGGTCATGAAACGTCTGCAAGAAAACCACCAAGCTCAAAGAGCACCAATTTCAACCCCATTTTCAACCCAGAACTACAAATATTCTCCTTTATTAATTTGAACTGGGTCTCAGATGAGCCTCGCGGTATATGGCTAGAGGAACTGGTTAAATACAACGTACGCAAAGCCACATAACACATGGCTCAAAACCACACCCCTCACTAGGAGTAGGGGTAAAAGGTAAAGGTTTCCCTCGCACATATGTGCTAGTCGTTCCCAACTCTAGGGGGCGGTGCTCATCTGCGTTTCAAAGCCGAAGAGCCAGTGTTGTCCGAAGATGTCTCCGTGGTCATGTGGCCAGCATAACTCAACGCCAAAGGCGCACGGAACGCTGTTACCTTCCCACCAAAGGTGGTCCCTATTTTTTCTACTTGCATTTTTACGTGCTTTCGAAACTGCTAGGTTGGCAGAAGCTGGGACAAGTAACGGGAGCTCACCCTGTTACACGGCAGCACTAGGGATTCGAACCGCTGAGCTGCCGACCTTTCGATCGACAAGCTCAACGTCCTAGCCCCTGAGCCACTGTGTCCCTAGGAGTATGGGAGTTGAGGCTAAAACACACGATAAACGGTTGATGGAACTGGTTAGGTATAGTCCAGGGGTCTGCAAACTTGGCTCTTTTAATACTTGTGGACTTCAATTAGAGTTCCTCAGCCAGCTTTGCTGGCTGAGGACTCTGGGAGTTGAAGTCCACAAGTCTTAAAAGAGCCAAGTTTGCAGACCCCTACCTTAACACATCACCTGGCCTCCCCTCCCTTTCAGCAGCTGCATTTATGAATTTATTTTGCTGGCTGAGGAATTCTGGGAGTTGAAGTCCGCAAGTTTTAAAAGAGCAAGTTTGCAGACCCTTGGTCTAGTCTAACGAAGAGAAGGACTAGGAGTGACATGATAGCAATCTTCCACTACTTGACAGGCTGTCACAGAGAAGAGGAGGTCAACCTGTTCCCCAAAGCGCCTGAAGGCAGGACAAGAAGCAACGGACGGAAACTAATCAAGGAGAAGTTTCCTGAAAGTTAGAACAATTGATCAGTGGAAGGACTTGCCTCCAGAAGTAGTGGGTGTTCCATCACTGGAGGTCTTCAAGAAGAGATTGGACAACACTTTGCTTGGAATGATATAGGACCGTAATGGTGAACCTATGGCAGCCATATCTGTGAGCACGCGAGCATTGCCCTAGCTCAGCTCCAGCACGCATGCGCACACCAGCCAACTGATTTTCAGGCCTTCCTGGCCCACCAGAAGTCACCGCCTCCGGGGGCGGGAGTGAGGAAGGCTGTTTTCGCCCTCCCCAGGCTCCTAGAAAGCCTCTGGGGCTTGGGGAGAGCGAAAAACGGGCCTATCGGGGGCACTGCATGCTAAAAGTGGGGGGAGCGCAGGAGGGGTTGCGCGCACATGCTCAGGGGGCAGGGCACACATGCGCGGGGTGGGTGGGCACATTGAATTATGGGTGTGGGCACACGTGCATGTGACCCCCCCCCCACGCTCCCTCCGCTTTTGGCACGCAACGGCAAAAAGGTTAGCCATCGCTGATATAGGATCTCCTGCTTGAGCAGGGGTTGGATTAGAAGAATCTCCAAGGTCTCTTATTAGGCCCTATTAGTCTTCTGTTCTGAGTTTGCTAAGCCAGGACTGAAGATCCTACATTATGGCTCAGTGAATTCATTAGACATTCCTAAGACATCCCTGACCTTAACTTGAATAAGACCCCATGAGGGCTATGTTGCTACGTTTATTAGAAGATGAAGCACCACCAATGCAATGTTTCCAGATTTGAATTTAAATTATCTATCTATCTATCTATCTATCTATCTATCTATCTATCTATCTATCTATCTATCTATCTATCCATCCATCCATCATTATCATCTCTATCTAGCTATCATATCTCTCTCTCTCTCTCTCTCTCTCTCTCTCTCTCATCTATCTATCTATCTAGCTATCATCTATCTATCTCTCTCTCTATCCATCCATCCATCCATCCATCCATCCATACATACATACATCATTATCATCTCTATCTATCTATCTATCTATCTATCTATCTATCTATCTATCTATCTATCTATCTATATCTATCATCTCTCTATCTATCTATCTCTCTATCCATCCATCCATCCATCCATCCATCCATCCATCATTATCATATCTATCTATCTATCTATCTATCTATCTATCTATCTATCTATCTATCTATCTATCTATCTATCTATCTATCTATCTATCTCAATGGTGGCATTCAGCCGGTTCAGACCAGTTTGGGAGAACCAATAGTTGTGAATGGTGGGTGAGGTGGGCCCGCCCACCCCTCCTGGCGCTATGCCATCCTATTTAGTCATATTTTTAAGCCCTGCGCATGCATGCAAGCTGCACACACGAGCAAAGAGCATGCGCAGAAGGCCATGCGCGTGTGCAGAAGGTGTGAGCGCTTTCGTTTTCAGTGCTAGGTGAACCGGTTGGTAAATTATGTGAAGCCCACCTCTGATAAAAAGGTAAAGGTTCCCCTCGCACATATGTGCTAGTCGTTCCTGACTCTAGGGGGTGTTGCTCATCTCCGTTTCAAAGCCGAAGAGCCAGCGCTGTCCGAAGGCGTCTCCGTGGTCATGTGGCCGGCATGACTCAACGCCAAAGGCGCACAGAACGCTGTTACCTCCCCACCAAAGATGGTCCCTATTTTTTCTACTTGCATTTTTTATGGGCTTTCGAACTGCTAGGTTGGCAGAAGCTGGGACAAGTCACGGGAGCTCACCCCGTTACGTGGCGCTAGGGATTCGAACCGCTGAACTGCCGACCTGCACAGTCTCCTCGCAGCTGCAAACCAGGATCCTTAAAAAAGGGGGAAGGAAGGACAGGCGTGCTCTCATTAATGCCTGCTTAGAAGCACCAAAGTGTTCTCTAAACTACCAAATTAGCCTCCCCCATTAATTAGACGAAAGGCTACAGGCTTCATCCAAGGGGATCTGGTAATGGGCATCGATTAAAAAAAAAAAAAAGGAGCTCCGTTCACAAAGGAAGAAGCTTGGATCTTAAGTTAAAGGAGTGTAATTAATGAGAGGGAAGCTTTTATGATGGTTTTTATGATGGCACGGAGGGACGCGGGGCGAGAATTGTATAGCCGCCTCCCTTGGCAAGGAGAGAAGGAGAAACTAACGGCGCAGAGACGTATATTAGACCATTTACCTTCTCTCCTTTTACTGCTGGATGAAAAATTAATGCTCGGGGACTTTTGATCGCCACATTTTAAGTCATGCCAACATGTCCATTAGAGGAAGGGGGAAGCAGGCGGCTCCCCACCTCCGCAAGACAACTGAATGGCATTTTGCTTCTTATTCATTTTGTTTTTATGGAAGGATAAACTAAACGGCCCCTCCCATAGGTCGCCATCCGTTAGCCAAGAATCCAAGTCATATGCAGGTTAGCCTGCGTGCCAATCAATTGGCCTTTTTTCCATTATGGCCTTCGTGTTGATAGCAGGACAGCAATGTTCCAATATCTCAGGGGTTGCCCCAGAAGAAGAGGGAGTCAAGCTATTCTCCAAAGCCCCAGAAGGCAGGACAAGAAGCAATGGGTGGGAACTAACCAAGGCCTCTGGTGGCTCAACAGACTAATGCAGTCTGTTATTAACACAGCTGCTTGCAATTACTGCAGGTTCAAGTCCCACCAGGCCCGAGGTTGACTCAGCCTTCCATCCTTTATAAGGTAGGTAAAATGAGGACCCAGATTGTTGGGGGCAATAAGTTGACTTTGTATATAATATACAAATGGATGAAGACTATTGCTTGACATAGTGTAAGCCGCCCTGAGTCTTCGGAGAAGGGCGGGATATAAATGCAAAATAAAATAAAAAAAAGGAGAGAAGTAACTTAGAACTAAGGAGAAATTTCCTGACAGTCAGAACAATTAATCAGTGGAATGACTTGCCTCCAGAAGTTGTGGCTGCTCCAACGCTGGAAGTTTTTAAGAAGAGATTGGACAGCCATTTGTCTGAAATGCTATAGGGTTTCTTGCCTAAGTAGGGGGTTGGGCTAGAAGACCTCCAAGGTCCCTTCTGTTATTCTATGTTCTATGTTGAACCTTCCGGTCTCCCAAGGGTGCCCTGATCACCCACATAGTTGAACCCGTCCCTCTTGTTAAAGATTGTCCTCTTCTCTTTCTTTCCCCCTAATAAACTTCTCAACGATCATTTAAATATGAGCCAGCCATGTGCTGCAACAGACAAAAAAGCCAACGCCGTTCTAGGCTGCCTTAACAGAGGGATGGAATCAAGATCACGTGAAGTGTTCATACCACTTGTTCTGTCCTCCTTCGCCTCTGTCCGAGTGATGGCTTAATTAGCCAGCACTATCAGCTCTGGCAGCAGAATAGCCAGCATCTGCCAAGTTCTCTGATATCTCCCTCGACGCTAGTGAGTCACTTCAGCTCTCAGTTAATCAGTTGATTTGCCAGCTACGAAGAGACACAGCAGTGCTCACTGCCTTTATATCCTGTGGGGTGTGGCTCCATGACTCAGCACTTCCTAGGCCTGCCCCACCCTTGCTTCTGTTGTTCCTGCCTCTCCTGCCTATGAAACCTAGGATCCAACCAAGCCTGATTGCCATCAGCTGGCTCTGAAGGCGTGGCCTGGGGGGGGGAAGAGTCAGGGGACAGAGGCCTCATTATCTCTTCCACCTGGCCTGCTTCTGGCTCCTGGAGCTGAGCCAGGGGAGCCGGTGCTCCTAAGGTAAGTCCTGATGGCCTTTCCCCTTCACTTTCCAAGTCACTTTCTGGCAGGAGGCCCGGCTTGGGGGGCGCAGACACAACACCACTTTATAAGGCCTTGGCAAGGCCACACTTGGAATCCTGCATCCAGTTTTGGTCACTACGATGTAGAAAAGATGTGGAGACTCTAGAAAGAGTGCAGAGAAGAGCAACCAAGAGGATGAGGGGACTGGAGGATAAAACATATGAAGAAGAGTTGCAGAGTTCCAATATCTCAGGGGCTGCCCCAAAGAAGAGGGAGTCAAACTATTCTCCAACGGTGAGTTAGTTGCCAAGTGTCTGAATTTTGATCACATGACTACAGAGATGCTGTAATGGTCATTAGGTGTGCAAACGGTCCTAAGTCTCTTTTCTCAGGGTCGTAATTTTGAACGGTCAGTAAACTAACAGTTGTAAGTCGAGGACTACCTGTTATGTCCTCCTCGCCTCCGTCCGAACGATGGCTTAATTAGCCAGCTCTTATGAGCTCTGGCAGCAAAAGAGCCAGCATCTGCCAAGAGCCCTTGTTGGCTGTCAAGACACTGGTGAGTCACAACCTTCAGCTCTAGTCAATCCATGGATTTGCCTGATACAAAGAGACACACCAGCTCTTGCTGCCTTTTATATCCTGTGGCTCCATGACTCAGCACTTTCTAGGCCTGCCCCTCCCCTGCTTCTGTTGTTCTCTTCTCTCTTGCCTATGAAACCTGGGATTGAGCCAAGCCTGATTGTTGTCAGCTGGGTCTGCAGGTGTGGCCTGGGGGGGGGGAAAGAGTCAAGAGAAGGAGGCCTCGTTATCTCTTTCGCTTGGCCTGCTTCTGGCTCCTGGAGCTGATCCAGGGAGGCCGGTGCTTCCGAGGAAAGTCCTGATGGCTCTTCCCCCTCACTGTCCAAATCACTTTCTGGCAGCAGGCCCGGCTCCAAGGCACTTTCAGGCATGGGGCCAGGTTCGGGGGCGGGAGCCACAACACTACCTATATTGAAATAAGCACTCCAGGGGGTTACTTCTGAACCTGGGGTGAGAGGAGTTTGGGAAGAACCAAATCAGGTCCTTTTTAGCTCTTCGGCTGAGGAGTCCGAGGAGTGAGTTGGGCTGGTTGCATTATATCAACAGCAACAAAAATGTGCCAGCCGAAAACGGATTTGGCTTGTGAACCTCTCTCTCTGTCTCTCATCTTTAAGGCGCCGTCAATAAGCCACACGAGGGAAAACCGGGTCTCCTTTTGAACTTCTTTGATCCCCGTCTCTTCCATTTGGTGGATTTGAGTCGAAGCGGGAGGAAAAAAGTTGAAAAAAACAGCAGGAATCACTCCGGAGAGTCTCGGTAGCGGCTACTTTATCTGCTCAGATGTCAGGTGCGTATTGACAACTTCTGCAGAAACCGTGCTCGGATGCCCAGAAGAGTCAATAGTTGGAGAGAAGCATTACATTTTCAAGCTTTCACACACACACCCCGTCAAGGTGACTTTGATTGGAAGATCTCCTCCTGAGTGGCCACCTCTCCATGGGTCTGAGAAGAATGACGAATGATAGCAGAAGTCCAATATCTAAGGGGCTGCCACAAAGAAGAGAGGTTCGATTCTCCAAAGTGCCAGAAGGCAAGAGAAGACGCAACGGATGGAAACTCATCAAGGAGAGAAGCAACCTAGAATTATGGAGACATTTCTTGACAGTGAGGACAATCAACCACTGGAAGGGCTTGTCTCCAGAAGTTGTGGGTGCTCCATCACTGGAGGCTTTTAGGAAGAGACTGGTATAGGGTCTCCTGCTTGAACAAGGGGTTGGACTAGAAGACCTCCAAGGTCCCTTCCAACTCTGTTATTCTGAAGCTATCATCCACATCTTTGAGATGCTGCTATGGTGTGAGGGTGTCCTTCACACAATATCTGGAGGCAACCGTTCTCTCCTCAACAGTGTTCGGAGAAGAAGACCTGAAGATCTCCAAATTCATTTAATATGTATAGTGGACTCGTTACCAAGCACAGGTAATCCTCAAACTCGCCAACCTTTTCACCCCTCGCTCCAAGTTAGTTGGAGATTCCACACTTAAGTGTCAAAGGCCACCCTTGGATTACCGCCTCCAATTCTGGTCACCACGATATAAAACAGATGTTGAGACTCTGGAAAGAGTGCAACAGTTGAACACATAAAAAATGTTCCCAAGTCACTTTTTTTTCATTGTCGTTGTAACTTTGAAGAGTCACTAAACAAATTGTTGTAAGTTCGTAAGTCAAGGACTACCTGTACTTTCTCTTGGGAACTGCCCGATAGAGGCTTCAGGAATTACTGGAGGTGACGTTGGTAGTATTTGGTCTCTAGAATAGAATAGAATAGAATAGAATAGAATAGAATAGAATAGAATAGAATAGAATAGAATAGAATAGAATAGAATAGAATAGAATTTTATTGGCCAAGTGTGATTGGACACACAAGGAATTTGTCTTGGTGCATATGCTCTCAGTGTACATAAAAGAAAAGATACGTTCATCAAGGTACAACATTTACAACACAATTGATGGTCAATATATCAATATAAATCATAAGGATTGCCAGCAACAAGTTATAGTCATACAGTCATAAGTGGAAAGAGATTGGTGATGGGAACTATGAAACGATTAATAGTAGTGCAGATTTAGTAAATAGTTTGACAGTGTTGAGGGAATTATTTGTTTAGCAGAGTGATGGCCTTCGGGAAAAAACTGTTCTTGTGTCTAGTTGTTCTGGTGTGCAGTGCTCTATAGCGTCGTTTTGAGGGTAGGAGTTGAAACAGTTTATGTCCAGGATGCGAGGGATCTGCAAATATTTTCACGGCCCTCTTCTTGATTCGTGCAGTATACAGGTCCTCAATGGAAGGCAGGTTGGTAGCAATTATTTTTTCTGCAGTTCTAATTATCCTCTGAAGTCTGTGTCTTTCTTGTTGGGTTGCAGAACCGAACCAGACAGTTATAGAGGTGCAGATGACAGACTCAATCATTTCTCTGTAGAACTGGATCAGCAGCTCCTTGGGCAGTTTGAGCTTTGGTCTCTATGGCTTCCTTCCCTGCAAGGACTCCAAGCTCACCAGCCTTTTCACCCCTCCCCCCACTCTCGGTGGAGATGCTATCTCATTCCTAGGATATAGGCAGAGACGGCGATTCAGACGGTTCGGGAGAACCAGTAATTGCAGTAGTTGCAGTAGTTGCGACCTGCGGCCCACCCGCCTGGGCGTGTTCCCGTCCTATATCGCTGTGTTTTTGACACCGCACACACGCAGGGACGTCGCACACAAGCAAACTGCCGTGTTATGTGACGCACGCATGTGTAGGTGGTGCACACGTGTGTGTGAAGCGAGTTTGCACGTGTGCAGGGTCACATTCCCGATGCTGGGCAAACCGGTTGTTACAGTTATGTGAAGCTCACCTCTCGACCTAGGAATGAGGACGGAGGAATGAAAACAGCCACCAAATGAGGCCCTGGATGGCTGAGACAGGAGTGACCTGCATCCAGCCTCCAGATGCAATTTTATTTATTTATTTATTAATCATACTTTTATACCACACCATCTCCCGTAGGACTCAGGGCAGTTCACAGGCATATTAAAAAACAGTATAATAAATAAGCATTAAAAACCCAATTAAAACTAAATATTATCATAGCCAAATCACTAAAAACGGTAAAAACCCATTACAAACCCTTAAAATTTAGTTAAAACATTTTATTCTTAGGCTAGTCCAGCGCGCTGAAATAATAAAGTCTTCAGTTCACGTCTGAAGGTCCGGAGGTCGGGGAGTTGTCGTAATCCCGGAGGAAGCTCGTTCCACAGGGCTGGTGCCGCCACAGAGAAGGCCCTCCCCCTGGGGGTCGCCAAGCTACATTGCTTGGTCGATGGCACCCTGAGGAGGCCCACTCTGTGGGAGCGCACGGGTCGTTGGGAGGCAATCGGTGGCAGAAGGCGGTCTCGAAGGTATCCCGGTCCTAAGCCATGGAGCGCTTTAAAGATGGTAACCAAAACCTTGAATTGCACCCGGAAGGCTACCGGTAGCCAGTGTAGACCGCGCAGAATGGGTGCTATATGGGAGCAACGCAGTGCTCCCTCTATCACCCGCGCGGCCACATTCTGGACTAACTGGAGCCTCCGGATGCTCTTCAAGGGGAGCCCCATGTAGAGAGCAATTTTAATTCTATGACCTCAGTAGCTCTAATCTCCAAACGGCAGCTCTTGAGTTTCCAAGTCCATCTGGGGATGCATTAAGATAATGGAGCGTGGAGTGGTGGGTGGGCCAGCATCTGCTGACTTTGCCTTCTACCGCTGCCTCGTCTTCCCCTGAGCGTGCCGCTGGGTCCAGTCCAAATCTGAGACACTTACAACACCAACAGTTTGTGTTGCAAGACTGGAATGAATCGGGTTGAAGTCCAACACGTGGAGCTTTCATTTCAAGTGCACGTAATCCTCGATTCATTCATTAATCCTAATTACTATAACAGGTCATTTAGTGACCATTTGAAGTTACAACAACACTGGAAAAAGTGACATATGATCTTATGAACTCCTGGCGATTGGCCCAAAATCACCAGTTTAGGTTTTCATGCCTAAAGCGGAACTAGAACTCACCATCTCCTGGCGATTGGTTCAAAGTTATCCAGCTGACTTTCATGCCTAAAGCAGGACTAGAACTCACCATCCCCTGGTGATTGGTTCAAAGTAACCAGCTGGCTTTCATGCCTAAAGCAGAACTAGAACTCACCATCTCCTGGCGATTGGTTCAAAGTTATCCAGCTGGCTTTCATGCCTAAAGCAGAACTAGAACTCACCATCTCCTGGCGATTGGTTCAAAGTTACCAAGCTGACTTTCATGCCTAAAGCAGGACTAGAACTCATCATCCCCTGGTGATTGGTTCAAAGTAACCAGCTGGCTTTCATGCCTAAAGCAGAACTAGAACTCACCATCTCCTGGCGATTGGTTCAAAGTTACCCAGCTGACTTTCATGCCTAAAGCAGAACTAGAACTCACCATCTCCTGGCGATTGGTTCAAAGTTACCCAGCTGACTTTCATGCCTAAAGCAGGACTAGAACTCACCATCTCCTGGCGATTGGTTCAAAGTAACCAGCTGGCTTTCATGATTAAGGAGGTACTAGAACTTACCATCTCCCGGTGATTGGCCCAAAGTCACTGGCTGGCTTTCATGCCTAAAGTGGGACTAGAGCTAGAACTCACTGTCTCCTGGTTTTTAAACCAGTACCTTCTCCACTATCCCAAACTGGTTCTTTTAATTTGTTGGACACGTGCCTATTACTGGTTTCTGTACATTGCTTCCTCTGTATTACTTTGTGAACCTTGCAATAAAATTATGTTAGACCAACAAAGATGTCACTTGTGTTGTGACCTAGGCCCAAGTAGTTATTACCAGATACAATCAGTCCTAAACAAACATAGAACAACTGAGAATTACTTCATTCTCAGCTTAGCCCAAATTAATTCCAAAACAAATCCTTCAGAAAAAGTCCTTCGGTCTTATCACAAACCTTCGTCTTCTTTGGCACCCTGCCAAAGGCATTTCTTGCCAAAGCCCCACAAAGTTCAGAAACAAGAGATGCCAACTGGGAACAGATTTAGCAATGTTGCTTTCCTACAAAGAGCCCAAGAGCCATTGCTGCTCTTTTAAGCCTTATGGGAAGGGCCAATCATCTCCTGGCCTTACTCCTGAGTGAGTAAGGCCTTTTTGCTTTATCTGCTCTTGCCTTCTGGCAGCTCTTCGCATGTGGGCACTAGGAACAGGCTCCTCCTGTTCCTCTGCCTCTCTGCTGTCCGCCTCTGGAGGCTCCGGAGTCTGTGCATCGCTCCCAGATAGCCCTGGCCCCATCTCTGCCTTTGACGCAGAGCCCTCGTCTGGGCCTTCTCCAGAGTCCAGGACTGGCCCATTGTCCTCCCCAGCCTCCTCACTGTCCGACTCCGTTGCTAGCTCCGCGGGCTGCTGGCGGACCACAACAACTTACAACCTCAGACCCCTTGACTTCTTTGAGCCCCACACCCATCCCCCAGACGTTCCTGTAAATTTGCCATCTCATAATTAAATAGAAGTGAAGAATGCTCATTCCAGGCCCAAAGATTTTTCTGGCTTTCTTTTTCTTTTGGCAAGAAACATCAAAAGCCATTTCTCTTTCATTAAATTGATTGAAAACGGTCGGGGGAAAATTGCAGGAGTCTTTTTTTTTTCCCTGCTGCTCTGGGGTGAACCCACAAACCGAGTGGGCCGACTACGATAGCAATACTAATGTATGTTTTCTTTGTGGCTTAGTATCACGTAGGAACCCAATGCCAGTGGTCTGAAAAAAATCATTCTTTCAGCCCTGAATAGTTTGCAAGTACCCAACCACTACAGCTATTCATTTAGTGACTATTCGAAGTTACAAAGGACTGAAAAAAGTGACTTACAACCAATTCTTGCGCTTATGGCCACTGCAGCATCCCTACACTCAGGTGATCAAAATTTGGTTGCTTGGCAACCGGCCTGTATTTACTATAGCGGCGGTGTCCCAGGGTCACGTGATCCCCATTTGCAAACTTCCCAGCCAGCTTCCGACAAGCAAAGTAATGTGGGGGGAGCTAGATTTGCTTAACGGCACTCTGATTCACTTAGCGACTGTTAGGCGCGAAGAATCTGTTCCACGCGTTAAGTTCCACTTGAGCTGTTTTCTAGCTCAGGGCGCCTATGAACAAGAATCGGGTCAATTAAAAGCAGCCACTAAATTGGTGCTCTATCGCCAAATTCAGGAAGAATTGGATTTGGACCACATGTGGGAATGTAAAGAGTCCAGACTGATTCCTCTCTTAATTCCGCCCCCCGGACTCTGCCTCTCCATCTCCAACATCATTCACTTAATAGCCATGGGGAAAAAAGTTCATAAAATCGGGTTAATTGTGGTCATATGTTGAGGACAATATAATTCCTTCCTTCCTTCTTTCCTTCTTTCCTTCTTTCCTTCTTTCCTTCTTTCCTTCCTTCCTTCCTTCCTTCCTTCCTTCCTGCTTGCCTGCCTGCTTGCTTCTTTCTTTCTTTCTTTCTTTCTTTCTTTCTTTCTCTTTTTTCTTCCTTCCTTCCCTCTTCTTCTCTCTCTTTACTTCCTTTCTCCCCTTTCCTTCCTTCCTGCCTGCCTGCCTGCCTTTCCTCTCCTCCCCTAGCCTTCCTTCCTTCCTCCCTCCCTTCCTCTCTCTTTTCTCCTTCCTTCCTTCCTTCCTTTCTTCCTGCCTTTCTTCCTTCCTTCCTTTCTTTCTTTCTTTCTTTCTTTCTTCCCTTCCTTCCCTCTTCTTCTTTCTCCTTCCTTCCTTTCTCCCCCTTCCTTCCTTCCTTCCTTCCTTCCTTCCTTCCTTCCTTCCTCTCTCTCTCTCCCTCTTTCTTTTCTTCTCCCTTACTTCCTTTCTCCCTCTTCCTTCCTTCTCTCCTTCCTTCCTGCCCCTCCCTCCCTCCTTCTATCCGTCCCTCCCTCCCTCCCTCCTTCTCTCCCTTCCTTCCTTCCTTCCTTCCTTCCTTTTTCTTGAATTTTTATTATCCTATCCTCTAAGGTGACCGGGCAGCTTCTACCCTATTCTACAATTCACAAACTGCCTGCCATCCTTTCACACAACAGAAGCACAGTTACAAATTTTCTCCTTGGCTTCATAGCTTCACTCAGCTCTTTGCATAAAAGGAGACTTTGATTGCTGGACAAGACAACAAGACGAGCCCTCGATACCGAAGCTGCATCTAAAATATGAAAACACCTGTTTCAACTCCTACCCTCAAAACGACGCTACAGAGCACTGCACACCAAAACAACTAGACACAAGGACAGTTTTTTCTCGAAGGCCATCACTCTGCTAAATCAATAATTCCCTCAACACTGTCAAACTATTTACTAAATCTGCACTACTATTAATCTTCTCATAGTTCCCATCACCCATCTCCTTCCACTTATGACTGTATGACTGTAACTTTGTTGCTGGTATCCTTAAGATTTATATTGATATATTGACCATCATTTGTGTTGTAAATGTTGTACCTTGATGAAGGTATCTTTTCTTTTATGTACACTGAGAGCATATGCACCAAGACAAATTCCTTGTGTGTCCAATCACACTTGGCCAATAAAAAATTCTCTTCTCTTCTCTTCTCTTCTCTTCTCTTCTCTTCTCTTCTATTCTATTCTATTCTATTCTATATTCTATATATATGATTGCTTATTTGTACCCTATGACTATCATTAAGTGTTGTATCTTAGAATTCTTGATGAATGTATCTTTTCTTTTATGTACACTGAGAGACTATGCACCAAGACAAATTCCTTGTGTGTCCAATCACACTTGGCCAATAAAAAATTCTATTCTATTCTATTCTACCTCCCAGTCCTGCGTCTGTCCATCCACTATTGTGGAATAGGGACGAAGGCACTCAAAGACCTTGGTTCAAAAACCTGCAACCCCATCGCTCCAAGGCTTCGCCCGAGACCCAACTTCCAAAGATGTTTTTGATCTTTAGGGGAAGCAAAATTCCAGCATTCGAGCGAGCGAGCGAGCGAGCGAGAGAGAGAGAGAGAAAGGGGACGGGGAGAATAGCCAAGCAGGCCGATCTCATTAGCCTCCTCCATGCAAAGCGGATCTCGAGCTGATCTCAAAGCCGGCCGACCGACCGACCGCTGTTTCCAATCGATTCGTCCCTCCCCACCGGACTCCATCACTAGTGGTTTTCCTCGGGTAATTATATGAGTTTATTATTCCGAGGGGGCCAGGTTGCACTCCAAATTCAGGGGTCAAACGGGGTCAGCCAAGCAATCAGTTCCACATTTTCCTAAGCGGGGAGGGGGAAAGTCCCTGGCAATTTGCTACTGCCAAATCCGGTTAAGGGTCAACAGCGAAGACTGGGGATGGAGGGCAGGAAGGGGGCTGCTGGTGTTACTTAAGAAAGGAGAAGGGTGCGACGGATTGAGGGGGAGGGGATGGGGGAGAGCGCGAGATAATTTTTGTCCCATTTCCCTTGGATGAACCTTGAAATAAAGTGTCTAAAGCAATGATTCTTAACCTTGCGCGACTTTAAGATGGATGGACTACGACTCCCAGAATTCCCCAGCCAGCTAAGCTCAAAAGGAGGCAAAACAACCGGAATAGGTGCTTGCTAGTAGTCAACACAGACGGGCCTCTGTGGCTCAGACTGCTAATGCAGTCTGTTATTAACAGCAGCTGCCTGCAATTACTGCAGGTTCTAGTCCCACCAGGCCCAAGGTTGACTCAGCCTTCCATCCTTTATAAGGTAGGTAAAATGAGGACCCAGATTGTTGGGGGCAATAAGCTGACTTTGTATATAAATATACAAATAGAATGAAGACTATTGCTAACATAGTGTAAGCCGCCCTGAGTCTTCGGAGAAGGGCGGGATATAAATGCAAATTAAAAAAAACAACCCACAGAGATAAGCAGGGATTAACACCAGACAAAGAATCAAGCAATAAACAAGAGCCCAATCAAGGAATTATCTGGGAGGCGGAAAAAACACTCCCACCCACACTGACGGGACAAACCACTGCTATATAAACAGAAAGCAAACTCTACACCCTTCTAGTATTGAAGATGTTATCTAGCTGGGTCACCCAGATAAGCAGGGATTAACACCAGACAAATAATCAAGCAGACAACAAGAGCCCAACCAAAGAACTACCATGGAGAAAACATTACTCCCACCCATTCTAATAGAGCAAGCCACTTGTATATAAACAGAGAACAATCCACATTTCCTTCTAGCGCTGTTGATGTTCCCTAGTTGGGTCATGAAACACCTTCAAGGAAACAACCAAGGTCAGAGACCACCAAGGACCCCACAGTTCTTCTCCTTCTCTTCATACGACTCTTTCTCCTCCTCCTTCCCTTTCGTTCCTTCTCCTGCCCTTCTTCTACTTCCTCTTGCTTTTCCTCTTCCCCTTCTCTTCCTCCTCCACTTCTCAAACCACATTCCCTTCTAGCATTGATGGCATTACTTAGTCATGAAGTATCTGCAAGAAAGCCAGCAAGCTCAGAGAACACTGAGGACTTCACACCATTCCTCCTCCTCCTCCTTCCTCCTCCTGTTCCTCCTCCTCTCCACAAATCTCACTCCCTTCTAGCACTGATGATGTTACCTAGTCGGATCATGAAACGTCTGCAAGAAAACTACCAAGCTCAGAGAGCACCAAGGACCCTGACATCGTCCTCCTCCTTCTTCTCTTCCTCTTCCTCCCTTCCCCCTCCCCACAAACCCCACTCCCTTCTAGCACTGACACCGTTAGCTAGTTGGGCCATGAAACGTCTGTAAGAAAACAGTGAAGCTCAGAGAGCACCAAGGATGCCCCATTTCAATCCTCAGCTGCAAATATTCTCCTCTATTGGTATCAAGGCCTTCCAGTCCACGAATGGTCGCATGCTATCTAACTGGGAGTTATAGAGGCCACTTCTTTGGATCCCGAGTGATTGTTTCCCTTTCATGCTTCATGCGAGACTTTGGCTACTGTCTCTCTCTCTTTTTTTAAAATTTATTTTCCATAATAATTCCCACAACTGACCAGTGTACAGTACAATCACTTATCCAACAATCAATCCTATACTCAGATTATGCTCAATCGGGCCTGCTCAGTCGCCACTCCCTTCCTTAATCCTTTCTACCTTTCTCATCCTTCTTCTACTTTCCCCACCATCCTCTCCTCGCTTTCCTACTTCCCCTCCTCCTTCCCACTTCTCACTTCCATCTTTTCTAACCCTCTATCTTCCCGTCCTTGTCCTCCTCCTATTCTTTCTTCTCCCTCCCTTCTTTCCTACCTACCTACCTGCCTACCTACTTTCTTCCTTCTTTACTCCTCTTTCCTTACCCTTTCCCTTCCGGAGTGGTTACTGAGCAGCCCCGACTTTACACCATTCCAACTTGTTTAATTCTACCATTATTCCTGTACAATGGCAATCGATCAATTTATTATCTTCCCCATCCCCCCCCCCCATTTCCTCTCCCCCCCCCCCCCGAGACTTCCCAGAACAGAATACAGGGTATGGTAACTAACAAACATAATCTAAAATATAACATAAAACATATTCCATTTCACACCATCACACTATTAATTCCCTTCTTTCTTAAACTCTAATACGTAGCAATTCCTAACTTCACTCAAAAACTAATTGGTATTTTTTAATCTGATACTTATTTTGAATATAATCGATCCACTTTCTCCATTCCAAAATATATTGTTCTTGTGTATAGTCTTTCAAGTAGGCAGAAATTTTTGCCATTTGTCTGCTGTCTCTTGACAGCAAAGCAGAGCTGGTAAGCTGCAGTCTATGCCCAGTAATAGCGCAGGAGAAAATGCTGGCCAAATGGGCAACAGGATCTTGGTTGAATTCAAGAGCCGTTTACTTTACACTGTATAAATTTTTAAGGTCAACAATATCTACAGCTCAACAATTATAGTGTCGTGTCCCACTCCTCCGCTGACGACCGGGTCAGGGAAATCCGAATCAGGCGTGCCTCTGCAGCTCTGCCCAAAGTCCTAGCAAAGTTCTCAAGGCAGGCAGGAGACCAGAAAGTGACTTCAGCAAGATATATTAGACTTTGCCTGACTCAGAGAATGCCAGAAAGCAGGTCCTTTATATAGGCCATGGGGTGTGGCTCCATGACTCAGCACTTATCCAGGCCTGCCCCTCCCTTCCTTCTGTCGCCGCCGCCTATCAATTCTTCTGAAGCGAGGGTCACTCCAGTCGGCAGCTGTTGGTAATTGACCTTCCTCAGGCTCACATGCTGTGGGGGAGGGGGAGGGGTCTAGTTGCTCCATTTGCCTGGGCATGGAGCCAGGGCTGGGGCCGGGAGGCATACTAGGACATTCCTCAGCGTTCGGAAGCAGATAAGAAGGCCCCGGCTGTGGTGAAAGTGGGCGAGACACAACATATAGCCTGCTGAGCTTTGAATCCTGGGTGGTGGTGGGACGGGGGTAGGGTGGGGACAGAAGCTTGGGAATGTCAAAACATCTGCTAGAAGTGACCTTAAAAACTTCACACGGGAGTATAATGCAGGCTCTTTGGGGGAAAATATCTATACCTTGTTTCCCTGAAAATAAGACCCAACCGGAAAATAATCCTGAGCATGATTTTTAGGATGCTCATAATATAAGCCCTACCCCTAAAAATTCATTTTTTTTAATACCGGTTCTGTGGGCGTGGCTTGGTGGGCATGGTGTGGTGTGGCTCGGTGGGCATGGCAGGGGAAGGATACTACAAAATCCCCATTCCCTCCCCACTCCTGGGGGAAGGATATTGCAAAATCTCCAATCCCATCCCATTCTGGGACCAGCCAGAGGTGGTATTTACTGGTTCTCCGAACTTCTCAAAATTTCTGCTACTGGTTCTCCAGAACCTATCAGAACCTGCTGGATTTCACCCCTGCCCTACCCCCAAAATAAGCCAGACAGATGCAATTAGTACCGTATTTTCCCAAAATTAAGACCTAACCATAAAATAAGCCCCAGAAAATAATGCAACTTTTGGAGCAAAAAATAAGTTTAAGACCTGGTCTTATTTTCAGGGAAACATGACATACAGGTGAAACTCAAAAAATTAGAATATCGTGCAAAAGTTCATTTATTTCAGTAATGCATCTTAAAAGGTGAAACTATTATATGAGATAGACTCATTACATGCAAAGCGAGATCGTTCACGCCTTGATTTGTCATAATTTTGGTGATTATGGCTCACAGCTCATGAAAACCCCAAATTCACAATCTCAGAAAATTAGAATATTGTGAAAAGGTTCAATGTTCTAGGCTCAAAGTGTCCCACTCTAATCAGCTAATTAAGCCATAACACCTGCAAAGGGTTCCTGAGCTAGGGGCAACCCACTACTGGTTTAGACCACACTGGAAGTCACACCAGAAGTGGGATTTGCATACCTTCCCTACCGGTTCGTAAATGTGAGCGCACACATGCGCTCTCTCTGCGCACATATGCAGTAATCACGCATTATGTCCGGGCGGGTGGGCGGAGCCTCCAGCAGTTGCCGCTCCCGGGTTATTTATTTATTTATTATTTTATTTTATTAGATTTTTATACCGCCCTTCTCCCGAAGGACTCAGGGCCTCTGGTGGCTCAAACTGCTAATGCAGTCTGTTATTAACAGCATTTGCTTGCAATTACTGCAGGTTCTAGTCCCACCAGGCCCAAGGTTGACTCAGCCTTCCATCCTTTATAAGGTAGGTAAAATGAGGACCCAGATTGTTGGGGGCAATAAAAGTTGACTTTGTATATAATATACAAATGGATGAAGACTATTGCTTAACGCAGTGTAAGCCGCCCTGAGTCTTCGGAGAAGGGCGGGATATAAATGCAAATTAAAAAAAAAAAAAGGGCGGTGCACAGCCAAGTAAAAACAACAAGCACATAGACAAAATTAAAAAGCATATTAAAAAACTGATTAAAATGGCCAATTAAAATTAAAACTAAAGTAAAACAATCCTAAAACCCCACTTAAAATTTTTTCAAGCTAGCCCCGCACGGTGGAAAAAGAAAGTCTTGAGCTCGCGTTTAAAGGACCGGAGGTCAGGGAGTTGACGCAACCCCGGAGGCAACTCATTCCCATAGGGCTGGAGCCCCCACGGAGAAGGCCCTCCCCCTGGGGGCCGCCAGTCGGCATTGTTTGACTGACGGCACCCTGAGGAGGCCCTCCCTGTGGGAGCGCACAGGCTGATGGGAGGCTCTAGGTAGCAGTAGGCGGTCCCGTAAGTAACCCGGTCCTGTGCCATGGAGCGCTTTAAAGGTGATAACCAGCACCTTGAATTGCACCCGGAAGACCACCAGCAACCAGTGCAGGCTGCGCAGGAGAGGTGTTATATGGGACCATCGCGGTGCCCCTTCAATTACCCGCACAGCCGCATTCTGGACCAGTTGGAGCCTCCTGGTGCTCTTCAAAGGGAGCCCCATGTACAGAGCATTGCAGTAGTCCAGGCGGGAAGTGACAAGGGCATGAGTGACCGTGCGAAGGGAATCACACGATCCAGAAAGAACCGGTTGAATCCCACCACTGGGTCACACCTAACCTGGTGCATCCTTGGATCTAATAGCATTTCTGCCTCCCAATGTCCTGCAAGACCGGAAGCCCGAACGAAGACAAATCAAACACTTAGGCTGAGGAGAAAATGGATCACAGGTGACGGGGAAGAAGGAAGGGGTTTTGTGGGCATCAAATAGCCATTTATGTAAAATGCAGGCAAAAAAAAGAAAGAGAGAGAGAGAGAGAGAGAGGAAGGAAAGAAAAGCAAACTTGAAGCCGTCTGTCACTTTGTCACTGCTACCCCTGAACTATTGAGTCGTGTCTTTTAACTACGCCTCTAATGAAGACGAATGGATAAAATTGTAAGGCTCCCCCCCTCACTTTTTTTTGGCATCTCATCTTTTGATGGATGGGCATCCATGGTGGGCAGAGAAAAACTAAGGGAATAAAAGGGGCTTTTGGAGACTCAAAGGAGGAGAACCCCCCCAAAGGCGAACGATGGAGAAATCAGAACTCAAAAGAGAAGATTCAGATGGGTTTAGCACAGTGGCGAAGTCCAATTTTTTTTACTACTGGTTCTGTGGACGTGGCTTGGTGGGCGTGGCTTGGTGGGCGTGGCTGCAAAATCTCCATTCCCACCCCACTCTGGGACCAGCCAGAGGTGGTATTTGCCGGTTCTCCAAACTACTCAAAATTTCCGCTACCGGTTCTCCAGAACCTGTCAGAACCTGCTGGATTTCACCCCTGGTTTAGCCGAAGACAAGGAGAAAGGAAGCAGAGAAACACGGAGGAGGACTGTACTCTTAAATAGGTAGCATAGAGGTTCCCTGAGTAGGAAAGAGGAAGTGGCAGACAAAGGACACACTGTGATGTCCTCGCACATATGGCGTAAGCATTGAGAGTAAAGGTAAAGGTTCCCCTCGCACATATGCGCTAGTTGTTCCCGATTCTAGGGGGCGGTGCTCACCTCCGTTTCAGAGCTGAAGAGCCAGAGCTGTCTGAAGACGTCTCCGTGGTCATGTGGCCGGCATGACTCAACGCCAAAGGCACACGGAACATAGTTACCTTCCCACCAAAGGTGGTCCCTATTTTTCTACTTGCCATTTTTAATGTGCTTTCGAACTGCTAGGTTGGCAGAAGCTGGGACAAATCACGGGAGCTCACCCCGTTAACGCGGCACTAGGGATTCGAACTGCTGACCTTTTGATCGACAAGCTCAGCATCTTAGCCACCGTGTCCTTTAATCATTGAAAGTATTGCGAGCCAATTTGGTCTAGTGGTAAAGGCACATGGCTAGAAACCAGGAGATGGTGAGTTCTAGCCCTTCTTTTGGCATTAAAGCTGGCTGGGGGACTTTAGATCAATCACCAGGAGATGGTGAGTTCTAGCTCCTCTTTAGGCATTAAATCTGGCTGGGGGACTTTAGATCAATCACCAGGAGATGGTGAGTTCTAGCTCCTCTTTAGGCATTAAATCTGGCTGGGGAACTTTAGATCAATCACCAGGAGATGGTGAGACTTTAGATCAATCACCAGGAGATGGTGAGTTCTAGCTCCTCTTTAGGCATTAAATCTGGCTGGGGGACTTTAGATCAATCACCAGGAGATGGTGAGTTCTAGCTCCTCTTTAGGCATTAAATCTGGCTGGGGGACTTTAGATCAATCACCAGGAGATGGTGAGTTCTAGCTCCTCTTTAGGCATTAAATCTGGCTGGGGGACTTTAGATCAATCTCCAGGAGATGGTGAATTCTAGTCTCACCTTAGGCATGGAAGCCAGCTGGCTGATTCTGGGCCAATCACCAGGAGATGGTGAGTTCTAGTCCTACCTTATGAAAGTTGCACGAAGGGCAAGTAAGACAAGATAAAAACATAGGTTATGCCAGTAGTCCTCATCTTACGATGGTTCATTTAGTGACCGCTCAAAGTTACGACGGCACTGAAAAAAAAGAGACTTATGGACATTTTTCATACTTTTGGCCGTTGCAGCATCCCCTTGGTCATGTGATTAAAATTCAGATGCTTGCCAACTAACTCATATTTATGACAGAGGAATTGTCCCCGGAGTCATGTGATCTCCTTTTGTGACCTTCTGGCCAGCAAAGTCAGCGGAGAAGCCAGGTTCACTGAACGACTGGGTTCCTAACTTATCACGTGCAAGGATTCCCTTAACAACTAGATAAGAAAGGTCCTAAAATGGGGGCAAGACACAACTTAACAAACGTCAGGTGTGTTGAGTCGTGGCCGAAGACACAAGTGTGCCTCCTTTCAGTACACAAGAAAGAAAAAACCCCAACATCCATTTTCCTAGGGAAAGGTCCTTGTTCTGTCTCCTTCCCCACTTCAGACTCACGAGCTGGCCTTCAGCCAGTGGATTCACGGCTCTTATCAGTCCTGGCAGAGAAATCGCAGCTGTCTGCCAAAGTTCAAACAAATGACTCACGTAGCAAGACTTTCAGCTCTCTTTGAAATGGTTCAGCTAAACTTTTGCTTCCCGTGGAGTGAGAGCAGTCCCAAAGCTCCTTATATCTCCTGTGGGGTGGGGCTCCTGTCCCACCCTTCCCTTTGATGATTCCGCCTCTCTAATCTTCTGAAGCGCGGGTCAATCCAAGCTTGATTATTATTATTATCAGCTGGGTCTGAAGGCATAGCCTGGGGAAGGGAGGAATCAGGGGATGACGGCCTCATTACGTCCTCTGACTGGTCTGGTTCTGGCTCCTGGAGCCGGGCCAAAGGAATCGGTGCTCTCGAGGTAAGCCTTACCGGCCCTTCCCCCTCACTCTCAGAGTCACTGTCGGGCATGGGGCCAGGTTCAGGGGCTGGAGTCACAACAGTCCTTTTACTGAGTATGAACTGAATGCAACCAAAGGAAAGCAAGATCTGAGGCAATAGGCAGGAAAATCACATATAGGAAATATCCCCCAAACCCTCCCCCCCCAAAGGTCCAGTCAGTATTATCCAATCAACGTTACCCTAGGGGATCATGTGGGGTGCAGCTTCAGGGGGCTCCATCCCTCTGGTATGCCCGAACGGTTGGCCTTGACTGGTTATCAGCACACTTCCCAGTTGCAGAGAAAACGCTGAGGGAAAATTCTTCCAATCTCCACCAGCCCTTCTTCCAGAACCAAGACAACTCTTCCCTTTCCCCGCTTCCCCCCCCCCACGTTACAATGACAGCCGTAGCAAGCAGAGCAATAAATGAATAAATCAGTAGAGAGCAGACAGAACAATAAATCAGGAAATTCAGGAGCAAGGGGTGGCTGACACACTTAACAAGAGAACTTTTGGACTCCATGGTGGTCGTAAGTCGAGGACTACCTGTAGGAAACTCGTCTGCTCTCTCCCCGCACCCCGACAGGACCAAGTTCTCTTCCTTTAAGAAGCCGAACGCAGCCAACGTCGCTCTCTCTCTCTCTCGAATGAAACCAGATCAGAAAAAGCCAGACAGCTCACCTGTTTCTCTGACATGATGTACAGGTGCTTGTGATCCACCGAAAAAGCCATATCCCTCAGGATCGGTCCCGAATCGGTCACTTGAACTATTTCATACTCCAAAGCTCCTTTGATGGGACCATCAATGCGGATCTGGAGAGGCAAAAACAAAACAAAACAAAACAAGGAATGAGTTCAAGGAAGTCCCTGGAAAATCACAGTATTTTCTTCTTGGTGTATTTTTTTAAAAAAATTTGTGGTGATATACAATACAATATGAAAATAAATTTAGTAAGGCCAACGTCCGATGACAGATATGGCAGGAGGAGGAGGAGGAGGAGGAGGAGGAGGAGGAAAAGCAGCAGAAGGAGAAGAGGGAAAGGGAGTGGGAGGAGAGGAAGAAGAGGAAGAGGAAGGGGGAGGGGAAGAAGGAGAAGAAATAGAAGAAGGGAGAAGAAGGGAAAGGGAGGAGGAGGAGGAGGAGGAGGAGAGAGGAGGAGGAGGAGGAGGAGGAGGAGAAGAGGAGAAGAAGGAGGAGGAGAAGAGGAGAGAGAAGAAGAAGAAGAGGAGAAGGAGGAGGAGGAGGAAGGAGAAGAAGAAGAAGGAAGAAGAAGAAGAAGAAGAAGAAGAAGAAGAAGAAGAAGAAGAAGAAGAAGAAGAAGAAGAAGAAGAAGGAGGAGGAGGAGGAGGAGGAAGAGGAGGAGGAGGAGGAGGAGGAGGAGGAGGAAGAGGAGGAGGAGGAGGAGAGGAAGAAGAAGAAGAGAGGAGGAGGAGGAGGAGGAGGAGAGGAAGAAGAAGAAGAAGAGGAGGAGGAGGAGGAGGAGGAGGAGAAGAGGAGGAGGAGGAGGAGGAGGAGAGAGAAGAAGAAGAAGAAGAAGGAGGAGGAGGAGGAGGAGGAGGAGGAGAGGAGGAGGAGAGGAAGAAGAAGAAGAAGAGAGGAGGAGGAGGAGGAGGAGGAGGAGGAGGAGGAGGAGGAGGAGGAGGAGGAGGAGGAGGAGGAGGAGGAAGAGAAGAAGAAGAAGAAGAGGAAGAGGAGGAGGAGGAGAGGAAGAAGAAGAAGAAGAGGAGGAGGAGGAGGAGGAGGAGGAGAGGAAGAAGAAGAAGAAGAGGAGGAGGAGGAGGAGGAGGAGGAGAGGAGGAAGAAGAAGAAGAAGAGGAGGAGGAGGAGGAGGAGGAGGAGGAGAGGAAGAAGAAGAAGAAGAAGAAGAGGAGAAGGAGGAGGAGGAGGAGGAGGAGGAGGAGGAGGAGGAGAGAAATTGATGGGAAAGGGATGAAAGAAAGCATTCACTTCTAACTTTTTTTTCAGCGCGGTAAAGTTAAAGAATAAAATTACAGTCTCAACTTTTTACTTTATCAACAGGTATCAGTCATCACTATAATAACAGAGTGAGCTAATCAGCAAAACCCAAAGTCAAGATTTCATTTTTTTTTTAATTGTCCTGAGCACAAAGTCCAGAAGCGAAATCTAAGCAGAAACAACCATCAGTGTTTTCACGTGTATAGATAGTTCTCGACTTGCAACCGTTTGTTTAGTGACCGAAGTTACAACAGCACTCAAAGTAGCGATTTAACAAACGATCATGGGATCCAAATTGGGGCGCTTGGCGACGAGCGTGTAATCACGACAGTGGCAAATAGTGCCCGCACCATGTGCCATTAACATCCATGCAGGTTTCACTTAAAGACAGTAACCAGAAGCGCCAGAATTGCGGTCATAAATGTCGCCCTTTATTCCCGTGTCACTTAGGGACCGAGTTCCCAGTCCCAATGACTGTCCTTAAGCAAGGACTGCCTGCAATTGTGGTTAACAATCGAAATTAGCGTATTATAGAAAGATTCGCATAACGACCACATGATTCATTTAACGGCAGTGATTCGTTTAACCACCGTGACCCAAAAAAAAGGGGGGGTCATAAAATTGGGTGTGACTCGCTGAACAACCGCCTTGCTTAGCAACCAACCTTCTGGTATCCCCTGTGGTCATAACTTGAGGACTACCTGTATATGTTATTAAATACATAGTGTTTCTCTTTCAGTGAATCCATGAGCATCAAGGAACAAATGTATTTTAGGGTAAAATAGATCCCTTATTTTCTACAAGACAAGGACTTGATTTTTGCTTTCCCAAAAAAAGCAGCAAAACTAATTAAGGTTGGTAACAGAGTTCAGAAAGACTCGGCTAATAACTCCAGGCTGTGTTCGAGATCTGACTTTCAATTTCCTCCCCAAAATTACTGCTTGCTTTGCTGCTATCATTCTACACGGCGGCAACAACAGACGTAGAAAGAGGGCTGCTTGGCTCCCTTAGCAGAGGCATTTTCCAGTATAATGTTATGTGAGGATGACCTTGGGAGACAGGGGAGGGGAGGGGCGGTGGGGGAGATGCTGTAGAGGGAATGGTGAGATAAGGGAGGGCAAAGCCCTCAGCTGAATAACGGGTGGAGAAAGAGACTCAGAAAAGACTCCTGTCTCAGACTGTAAAGAAGACCGTGGGAGATTTATATTTCCAGACTTTCTGTAACCAGAAGAGAGAAGAGATGGAGATAGAGATGACAGAGAAAGAGAGAAAAAGAGAGAGAGTTGGAGATAGGGATGATAGATAGATAGATAGATAGATAGATAGATAGATAGATAGATAGATAGATAGATAGATAGATAGATAGATAGATAGATAGATAGATAGAAAGAAATATATAATGGCTGGATAGACAGACAAACAGATAATGGATGGATGGATGGATGGATGGATGGATGGATGGATGGATAGAAATAGAGATAGATAGAGATAATGGATGGATGGATGGATAGAAATATATAATGGCTGGATAGACAGACAGATAGATAATGGATGGATGGATGGATGGATGGATGGATGGATGGATGGATGGATAGAAATAGATAGAGATAGATAGAGATAATGAATGGATGGATGGATAGAAATATATAATGGCTGGATAGACAACAGACACAGATAGATAATGGATGGATGGATGGATGGATGGATGGATGGATGGATGGATGGATGAATGGATGGATAGAAATAGATAGATAGAGATATATAGAGATAATGGATGGATGGATGGATAGAAATATATAATGGCTGGATAGACAACAGACACAGATAGATAATGGATGGATGGATGGATGGATGGATAGAAATAAATAGAGATAGATAGAGATAGATAGAGATGGATGGATAGAAATATATAATGGCTGGATAGACAGACAGATAGATAATGGATGGATGGATGGATGGATAGAAATAGATAGAGATAGATAGAGATAATGAATGGATGGATGGATAGAAATATATAATGGCTGGATAGACAGACAGACACAGATAGATAATGGATGGATGGATGGATGGATGAATGGATGGATAGAAATAGATAGATAGAGATATATAGAGATAATGGATGGATGGATGGATAGAAATATATAATGGCTGGATAGACAGACAGACACAGATAGATAATGGATGGATGGATGGATGGATGGATGGATGGATAGAAATAAATAGAGATAGATAGAGATAGATAGAGATAGATAGAGATGGATGGATAGAAATATATAATGGCTGGATAGACAGACAGACAGATAGATAATGGATGGATGGATGGATGGATGGATGGATAGAGATAATGGATGGATGGATAGATAAATAATAGATCATAGACAGACAGACACAGATAGATAATGGATGGATGGATGGATAGAGAGACAGAGATAGTTAATAGATGATAGATAGATAGATAGAGAGAGAGAGAGAGAGAGAGAGAGAGAGAGAGAGAGAGATAATGGATGGATACATAGATACATAGATTCATAGATGATGGATGGATGGATGGATTGAAGGACAGACAGATATCCCAGCGTCAACACCATTATCATCAATTTAAAAACCACGTCAAAGTCAACAAGGATGGATGAACAAGACAAAGATGCGTTGTTAAAAAATCAAAATACTGGCCACATCCTAAAAAAAAAAAAAAAAAAAAAGAGGGGCTTTGATTGGAAGCTGCCGGGTACCATCTTGCCTTTCTGGACCCTCCCTCCCTCCCTCCCTCCTCCCGTCCACTTTCCTGCCCCCCCCCCACAACACCTCTGCTCCAGTTCTGCGAAAAACAATCCCCCTGCCTCCCCTCTTCCTTTGGCCTAGGAAGACCCATCTGTTTTCCTTTAAAGCCCCCCCCCTCCCTCACTTATTGGAAATGACTGAACTTTTCCGGTTAATCACCCAATCGACCCCACCCCGGCTCATCACGAAGCCCCCCCCCCCAAGCCTTGCACTTTGTTTGCACAGATTTTCTGTCAAGGGGAGAACTGGCCTTTTCTCTCGTTAGAGGACCTGCTAATTGACTAACAAGGCTGACCCGAGATATTTTGTGGCCGGAGGGGAAGGATAATAAGCAATAGGTGAATCGTCCATCAATGCTGTTGACCCTGATTACGGTACACATCCCCAAGCCAGATCACCAGATGTTTGAGAACTACAACTCCCAAGACGCCTAGCCGCGAGTCCTTGGGGACTCGGAGCAAAATTGCTGCCTCAAAAATTTGGAGGCTCCAGCTTGAAGGTGGATTTAGCTACCCGGTGCAACCTGAGTGTCATTTTCGTGTCTTTCCCTAACGACGGGTTGTCCTCGACTTAACGATAGTTTGTTTAATGACGTCCGAGAAGTTTCTTCATTTTTATTTTTTATTTTTGTTGACAGCTGGGTTCTGAAGTTTCTTCCGTTCTTCAGTCAGAACGGGAGAAAGCTTCTCAGATGAGAAGCGAAACCTTTTCAAGGAAAAAAAAATTAAAAAGTCCAGTTGCCTTTTGTAGAAGCATCTTTGAGACAAGCAGAGGAGAATTTCCTGGTCAAAACCTAACAGAATCCCAAAGTCTAACAATGCAAGGTATCATGTGCACTCTTCCAAAGTAATTCCCGAACTCGGAATGGGGTTAAAAAGCCACTTCCTTCTATCCAGGACACGACATATAAGCGTTGCTTGAGTAGGTTCCACGGGATTGCCTGGGACGCTACACAACGTCTTCACAAACTGTTTTCCTTGCTACCTTCTGGGAGAGGGGGCTTTGTGGTCTCCGAAGCAGAACACCCAGATTCAGTCACAGTTGTGTTCCATAGAGCAGGGGTCTCCAACCTGGGCAACTTTTAACCTGGCGGACTTCAACTCCCAGAATCCCCCAGCCAGCAAAGCTGGCTGGGGAATTCTGGGAGTTGAAGTCCGCCAGGCTAAAAGTTGCCCAGGTTGGAGACCCCTGCCATAGAGTATCAACCTTGTGAACCGTTCAAGTTTCCTCTTTCTGCTAGGTATTCAAAATGGACAATAGGCGCTCAATCACTGGAGGTTTTTAAGAAGAGTCTAGATCAGGGGTGTCGAACTCAATTTTATTGAGGGCTGCACCAGGGCTGTGGTTGACCTCGGGGGGGGGGAGTGGGGGCAGGGCGGTAGGGCTGACTGGATGGGTGTGGCCGACTGGGTGAGCGTGTTTGACACCACTCCCCAAATTGCTGGCATGTTTCCTCTTCGCATTGGGTAGACCAGGATGAAGTGACAGGGGTCGGACCCTTACATATCCAGGACAGCCCTCCCCCCGGGCCAGATCCGATCACATTGAGGGTCAGATCCTTGTGTTTGACACCCCTGGCCTAGACAGTCATTTATCTGAAATGGTATAGGTTCTCCTGCTTGAGCAGGGGGCTGGGCTAGAAGACCTCCAAGGCCCCTTCCAGCTCATTCATTCTAAACTAAGTGATTAATACATGTGTGTGTGTATGGATGGGTTAATGGATGGATGGATGGATGGATGGATGGATGGATAGAGAGATGCTAGATAGATAGATAGATAGATAGATAGATAGATAGATAGATAGATAGATAGATAGATGATAATAATAGTAATAATAGATAGATGATAGATAGATAGATAGATAGATAGATAGATAGATAGATAGATAGATAGATAGATAATAGATAGATAGATAGATAGATAGATAGATAGATAGATAGATAGATAGATAGATAGATAGATAGATAGATAGATAGATAGATAGATAGATAGATAGATAGATAGATAGATAGATAGATAGATAGATAGATAGATAGATAATAGACGATAATAATAGTAATAATAGATAGATAGATAGATAGATAGATAGATAGATAGATAGATAGATAGATAGATAGATAGATAGATAGATAGATAGATAGATAGATAGATGCTAGAGATAGATAGATAGATAGATAGATAGATAGATAGATAGATAGATAGATAGATAGATAGATAGATAGATAGACGATAATAATAGTAATAATAGATAATAGATAGATAGATAGATAGATAGATAGATAGATAGATAGATAGATAGATAGATAGATAGATAGATAGATAGATAGATAGATAGATGCTAGAGATGATTGATAGATAGATAGATAGATAGATAGATAGATAGATAGATAGATAGATAGATAGATAGATAGATAGATAGATAGATAGATGGTATTCAGCTGGTTCGGACAGGTTCAGATGAACCGGTAGTGACGACCTGTGGGTGGGCCATGGCGCTATGCTGTCCTATTTAGCTAAATTTTCTAAGCTGCACGCGTGCGTGCAAGCCGCGCATGTGAACAAAGTGCATGTGTTGAAGGTGTGCATGAGCATGTGTGCGCATGTGCTCACATTTTCTGTCGTGTCCCACTCCTCCTCTGATGGCCGGGTCGGGGAAGTCCGTATCAAGCGTGCCTCTGCAGCTTTGCCAAAGTTCTGTCAGAGTTCTCAGGGCAGGCATGAGACCAGGATGTGACTTCAGCAATCCAAGTTAGACTTTGCCTGACTCAAAGAATGCCAGAAAGCAGATCCTTTATATAGGCCATGGGGGGTGGCTCCATGACTCAGCACTTATCCAGGCCTGCCCCTCCCTTCCTTTTGCTGACGTCGCCTCTCCATTCTCCGGAAGCGTGGATCTATCCACTGCATCGTTTCGTCCCCAGCTGCCGGTAATCCCAGCTCGTGGCTGGCTTCAGGCACACATGCTATCGGGGGGAGGTTTGTTTGCTCGGCTTGTCCGGGCATGGTGCCAGGGCTGGGGGCTGGAGGCATGCCAGGACATTCTTCTGCACTATCAATCTCTGGATGAGATAGCAGGAGATGAGAGGGGCACGGCTGCGGAGAGGGGGGCGAGCAAGGCACAAGATTTTTGTTGTGCGGCGAACCGATAGTAAAATTATGTGAAACCCACCTCTGGATCAATAGATAGATATGATGTATGGTGCAAGTATATTTTCATGTATATAGCATGTATATTTGTGTGTAGTGTATGTGAGAGCAGGACACAAAATTTCATTTGTAATGTGGGCCGGTGTACTCCCAGTAAAAAAAAAAAATGACAATAAAGTTATCTTATCTCATCTCAAGGTACAGATTTGTCTCTGAGCTCTAGGATGAAATCCGTTCACAGGTGGGGTAGGGTTTCCTGCCTAGGCAGCAGTGGTGGGTTTCAAATTTTTTTACTAGCGGTTCTGTGGGTGTGGCTTGGTGGGCGTGGCTTGGTGGGCGTGACAGGGGAAGGATACTGCATAATCCCCATTTCCTCCCAATCAGGGAGGCAGAGAATAGATGGGGCGGGGCCAGTCAGAATTTTTACTACCGGTTCTAGAAGTCAGTTTTATGTGAGAGAGAAGGATTATAATTGTGTTAGATTTTAAAAATTTAATGTATGACTGTTTGTTTATTGAACCAAACCTTGTGTTTGCTCCGGGAAGTTGGGGGGGAGGGGGGTTTTGGAGGGAGGGGGGAAGGAGGGGAGGGAGGAGGAGGAAAAAATTAATTGTTGTTGTAAAACTTTTTCAATAAAAAAAAAAAGAATTTTTACTACCGGTTCTGTGGGTGTGGCTTGGTGGGCATGGCTTGGTGGGCATGGCAGGGGAAGGTTACTGCAAAATCCCCATTTCCTCCCAATCAGCTGGGACACGGGAGGCAGAGAATAGATGGGGGCGGAGCCAGTCAGAATCTTTATTACTGGTTCTGTGGGTGTGGCTTGGTTGGCGTGGCTTGGTGGGCATGGCAGAGGAAGGATACTGCATAATCCCCATTTCCTCCCAATCAGCTGGGACTCGGGAGGCAGAGAATAGATGGGGGCGGGGCCAGTCAGAATCTTTACTACTGGTTCTGTGGGTGTGGCTTGGTGGGCGTGGCAGGGGAAGGATACTGCATAATCCCCATTTCCTCCCAATCAGCTGGGACTCGGGAGGCAGAGAATAGATGGGGGCGGGGCCAGTCAGAATCTTTACTACTGGTTCTGTGGGTGTGGCTTGGTGGGCGTGGCAGGGGAAGGATACTGCATAATCCCCATTTCCTCCCAATTAGCTGGGACACGGGAGGCAGAGAATAGATGGGGGCGGAGCCAGTCAGAATTTTTACTACCGGTTCTCCGAACGACTCAAAATTTCCGCTCACGGTTCGCCAGAACTGGTCAGAACCTGCTGAAACCCAGCTCTGCTAAGCAGGGGAGTTGGGAGCAGGGAGTCCCTTCCGACTCTGTGCACCTTCGGCCTTTGCGCTTCTCCTTCCGACAGCCTGAATATCCCAAGCAAACCTTCCCAGCCTCTGGGTCCCTAAACCAGCTGGCAGCCCAATGGATCCCCATCCTTGGAGCCTCTTCTATCTCCCGCACCTTCCCTTTTATCCTGCCGACCTGGTTGCTGTTGAAAACAGCCGGCCAACGCTCGGCAAAGGTCAACCATCCGAGAGACCCTCCTGGCAGCTGTTTGTTTGTTTGTTCAAACATTATCTGAGGCCGGCGGGTGGATTTTCTATCCACTGAAGTATCGAGACAATTAATATCCGCTCCCAGTAGCAAACAGATGCTTGCATTCAAGTGTTCCAGCTTGAGCTAGGATGGGAATTATCTCTTTAATGAGCAAACAAGATGATTCCTCTTTAAAGGGGAAGGGGTTTTCTTTCTTTCTTTCTTTCTTTCTTTCTTTCTTTTTCTTTCTTTCTTTCTTTCTTTCCTTCTTTCTTCTTCTTCTTCTTCTTCTTCTTCTTCTTTTTCTTCTTCTTCTCCTTCTCCTTCTCCTCCTCCTCCTCCTCCTCCTCCTCCTCCTCCTCCCTCTCTCCCTCCTTCTTCTCCCTGCTGTTTTTCCTCTTCCTCCTCCTCGTTCCTCTTCTTCTTCTTCTTCTTCTTCCTTCTTCTTCTTCTTCCTCCTCCTGCTCCTCCTCCTCCTCCTCCTTCTTCTCTTTCTCCTTCATCTTCCTCCTCCTCTTTCCTTTCCTCTCCCTTTCCTCTACCTCCTTCTCCTTCTTCTCCTTCTCCTTCTTCCTTTCCTCTTCTTCTCTCCCCTCCCCTCCTTCTTCTCCTTTTGCTACTTTTCCCTCCTCCTCCTCCTTCCTCTTCTTCTTCTCTTCTCCTTCATCTTCTCCTCCTCTTTCCTTTCCTCTCCCTTTCCTCTACCTCCTTCTCCTTCTTCTCCTTCTCCTTCTTCCTTTCCTCTTCTTCCTCTCCCCTCCCCTCCTTCTTCTCCTTTTGCTACTTTTCCTCCTCCTCCTCCTTCCTCTTCTTCTTCTTCTTCTTCCTCCTCTTCTTCTCCTTCTCCTTCGTCTTCTCCTCCTCCTCTTTCCTTTCCCTCTTCCTCTCCCTTTCCCTCTACCTCCTTCTCCTTCTCCTCCTTCCTCTTCTTCTTCTTCCTCCTCCTCTTCTTCTCCTTCTCCTCCTCCTTCTTCTTCATCTCCTCCTCCTCCTCCTCCTGGCTCAGGAAGATAGCCTGACCGAGGGATCTTTTGAACCGAACCGACTGGCTCACAGAGAGTGTGGTTCCCACGCATCTCAAAGCTGCTGAGAAACACCGGTGGACAGCTGGGATTAATTGATTGATTGATTCATTGATTCATTCATTCATTGATATCCCAGCTTTCTTGTTTTTACGAGTTAATGAGTAAATGATGTCTCCGGGCCTTTAATCATCTTAGTTCCTCTTCTTTGCGCTTTTTCCAAAGTCTCAACTTTCTTTCTTGTAGCGTGGTGGCTAGGCGACTCTCGGCGTGAACGCCAATCCACGTTGTTCAATCTGGCCAGAGGTGTTCCAAGCAAACCCAGATGGTTCTGACGCCTGATTGCTTTTCCAAAATTGTGTCTTCTCCCTAATTCAGGAGTCTGATGAACCCCACCCCACCCCCAAAATGACATTCTGGATCTTTGGCCGGGCATCCTTCTATCGTGCGGGGGGGACGACACAACGGCATCTACACATGGGTTGTTGAATATGTGATGCATCCCACACCTTTTTAATTGATTTTAAGCTATATTGATCTGGGAAATCAGAAAGCTGGGAGCCAGTCGGGGGACGGGGGACGGGGGTGGAAATTACTGGCAGTGAGGCTTTCATTTTCTCCCCCAGTTCATCTTCAGTCTACGGCTTAATGGCCTCCTCTAATTTTCTCTAATGCCTGTTAAGGGCCAGTCAGTGGATAATTTAAAAATGGGCATTCGATGTCCCAGAAGATGCTAAGAAAGCTCTTAGCAAACTCTGCTAACGAGGCAGGTTGAGTCCCTGCCCGATACACACTCAGACATGGAAACGTGGCAAAATTATAGAGGTTCTAGCACGTGTAGGAGCATTTACGCTAGACACTGGGTATATCTAGGTTAATGAAATGAAGGACTAGTGGGGATCTGATAGCAGCCTTCCAATATTTGAGGGGCTGCCACAAAAAAGAGAGGGTCAAGGTATTCGCCAAAGCAGGGGTCTCCAACCTTGGCAACTTTAAGCCTGGAGAACTTCAACTCCCAGAATTCCCCAGCCAGCTTTGCTTTAAGTCCTCCAGGCTTAAAGTTGCCAAGGTTGGAGACCCCTGCTCCAAAGCACCTGAAGGCAGAATGAGAAGCATCTTGCAAAGAAGAGCAGCCAAGATGATTAGGGGCAGTGGTGGGATTCAAATAATTTAACAACCGGTTCACCACCCTAATGATTTCTTCCAACAACCAGTTCACCAAATTGCTCAGAAACTTAACAACCGGTTCTCCCAAAGTGGTGCAAACTGGCTGAATCCCACCACTGATTCCCACCACTGACCGGAGGCTAAAACATACGATGAATGGTTGCAGGAACTGGGCCTGGCTAGTCTAGGGAAGAGAAGGACCAGAGGAGACAGATAGCAGCCTTCCAATATTTGAGGGGCTGCCACAGAGAGGAGGGGGTTGAGCTATTTTCCAAAACATCTGAAGGCCAGACAAGGAAGAATGGATGGAAATTGAACAAGGAGAGATTCAACCTGGAAATAAGGAGAAATTTTCTGACAGTGAGAGCTATCAACCGATGGAACAGAAGTGTCCTTCGGAAGTTATGGGAGCTTCATCACTGGAAGCTTTCAAGAAGAGATTGGACTGTCAGAAATGATGTAGGGTGGAGGGTTGGACTAGATGACCTACAAGGTCCCTTCCAACTCTGTTATTCTGTATTCTGTGAGAAGCGATGGATGGAAACTAATCAAGGAGAGGTCCAACCTAGAACTAAGGAGACATTTCCTAATAGCACAATCGATCAGTGGAACGGATTGCCTCCAGAAGTTTTAGGGGCTTCATCACTGGAGGCTTTTAAAAAGAGACTGGACAACCATTTGTCTGTGATGGTATGGAATTTCCTGCTCGAGCAGAGGGTTGGACAAGATAGAGCAAGGGTCCCCAAGCCACAAGCACACTTAAGAATGCCTGCCTTGAAACCTTGTTAGACCCTATATATATTATTCTTCAGGGAAATAAGAATCTTAGATCATCTACTCTGCAAAGGAGAGAGAGGAAGGAAAGGGGGGGGAGAGAGAAAAACAGAGAAAGAAACAGAGAGACGGACAGATAGAGGGGAGAGGGAGGGAGAGAGGGAGACACAGAGACAGAGAGAGGGGGAGGGAGGGAGAGAAGGAGGCAGAGAGAGAGAAACAGAGAGAGTCAGAGAGAGAGACAGAGAGAGAGACAGAGACAGAGACACAGAGAGAAGGGGAGGGAAGGAGAGAGGGAGACAGAGAGAGAGAGACACAGAGAGACAGACAGACAGAGAAACAGAGAGAGGGGGGAGGGAGGAAGAGAGGGAGACACACACAAACACACACAGAGAAAGAGAGAGAGAGACAGAGAGAGAAACACAGAGAGAGAGGGACAGAAAGAGAAACAGAGACAGAGAGACACAGACACAGACAAACAGAGAGAGACAGAGAGACAGAAAGAGAAACACACACAGAGAGAGGGAGGCAGAGAGAGAGAAACAGAGAGAGACAGAGAGACAGAGAGAGAGAGAGGGACAGATAGAGGGGGAGGGAAGGAGAGAGGGAGACAGAGAGAGACAGGCAGACAGAGAAACAGAGAGGGGGGGAGGGAGGGAGAGAGGGAGACACACACAAGCACACACAGAGAAAGAGAGAGAGACACACACAGAGAGAGAGAAGCACAGAGAGAGAGAGACAGAAAGAGAAACAGAGAGAGAGACAGAGAGACACAGACAAATAGAGAGACACAGAGAGACAGAGAGACAGAAAGAGAAACACACACACAGAGAGAGACAGAGACAGAGAGAGAGAAACAGAGAGAGAGAAAAAAACAGAGAGAAACAGAGAGAGAGACAGAGAGAGAGAGACAGAGAGAGAGGGGGGAGGGAGGAAAGGAGGGAGAGAGGGAGACACAGAGACAGACACACACACACAGAGAGAGACAGAGACCGAGAGAGGGGGAGGGAGGGAGAGGAGACACAGAGACAGAGGGGGAGGGAGGGAGAGGGAGGCAGAGAGAGAGAAACAGAGAGAGACAGAGAGACAGAGAGAGAGAGAGGGACAGATAGAGGGGGAGGGAAGGAGAGAGGGAGACAGAGAGAGACAGGCAGACAGAGAAACAGAGAGGGGGGGAGGGAGGGAGAGAGGGAGACACACACAAACACACACAGAGAAAGAGAGAGAGAGAGACACACACACAGAGAGAGAAGCACAGAGAGAGAGAGACAGAAAGAGAAACAGAGAGAGAGACAGAGACACAGAGAGAGAGAGAGACAGAAACAGAGAGAGAGAAACAGAGAGAGAGAGAGAAAGAGAGAAACAGAGAGAGAGAGAAAACAGAGAGAAACAGAGAGAGAGACAGAGAGACACAGAGAGAGGAACAGAGAGAGAGGGGGGAGGGAGGAAAGGAGGGAGAGAGGGAGACACAGAGACAGACACACACACAGAGAGAGAGACAGAGACCGAGAGAGGGGGAGGGAGGGAGAGAGAGAGACACAGAGACAGAGGGGGGAGGGAGGGAGAGAGGGAGGCAGAGAGAGAGAAACAGAGAGAGACAGAGAGACAGAGAGAGAGAGAGAGGGACAGAGAGGGGGAGGGAAGGAGAGAGGGAGACAGAGAGACACAGGCAGACAGAGAAACAGAGGGGGGGAGGGAGGGGGAGAGGGAGACACACACAAACACACACAGAGAAAGAGAGAGAGACACACACACAGAGAGAGAGAAACACACAGAGAGAGAGACAGAAAGAGAAACAGAGAGAGAGACAGAGACACAGAGAGAGAAAGAGAGAGAGACAGAAACAGAGAGAGAGAAACAGAGAGAGAGAGAGAGAGAGAGAGAAACAGACAGAGAGAGAGAAAAACAGAGACACACAGAGAGAGAAAGAGGGGGGGAGGGAGAGAGGGAGACACAGAGACAGACACACACAGAGACATAGAGAGAGAGAGAGAGAGAGAAACAGAGAGAGGGGGGAGGGAGAGAGAGAAACAGAGAGTGAGGGGGGAGGGAGGGAGAGAAAGAAACGGGGGGAGGGAGGGAAAGAGGGAGACACACACAGAGAGAGACAGAGACAGAGAGAAACATATAAAGAGAGAGCTGAATTCTCCTTCTTTTCCTTTCTCCTCCAAGCGTGGCACCGTTGATGCCAGTCGCTTAAAACATGGCCCATCCTCTGCCAATGGACAGATGACATCATTTGTGAAATCCGGGTTGATCCACACTCCCACCGGGCTGCCTGATTGATAAATTAGACCCTTACAAGCCATGTGCTAATCAATGGGAAGTGTTCATTTGTCGCAACAAGAGGCAGGCTGGGAAAGCTAATTTTTCAAGGTTGCAGCTTGCCAAGGCAAACATTCAAATCTTGCCAGGACATCCATTAAAAAGGAGTAAGCTTTGCCCAGACAGACGTCTCATTTTCATACGTTCTGGAGATGTTCTCCATTGGCTGGGCTTCTTTTGCAGAAGGTTTGCAGGGGCTCCTCCGTTTAACGACCAGAATTAGGAGATCAGCATGGTCCTTGCATTGCGAAGCGGTTTCGAAGCGAGACGCACCTGACCTTACGACCTTTGTTGGTGCGGTCGTTAAGCGCATCGCGGGCGGTTCATTGAAACACGAGGTGGTTAAGCAGAGCTGGCTTCCCCCTATTTGGACTTTGCTCGTGAGAAACCAGCTGGGAAGGTTGCAGGTGGCGGTCATAGGATCCTCGGACACTGCAAATTTGGGCCCTTGGTGTCGTGTCCCACTCCTCCGCTGACGGCCGGGTCAGGGAAATCCGAATCAGGCTTGCCTCTGCAGCTCTGTCAAAGTCCTAGCAAAGTCCTCAGAGCAGGCAGGAGACCAGAAAGTGACTTCAGCAAGATACGTTCGACTTTGCCTGACTCAGAGAACGCCAGAAAGCAGATCCTTTATATAGGCCATGGGGTGTGGCTCCATGACTCAGCACTCATTAAGGCCTGCCCCTCCCTTCCTTCTGTTGCCTCCGCCTATCCAGTCTTCTGATGCGAGGGTCACTCCAATCAGCAGCTGTTGGAAATAAACTTCCCTCAGGCTCACATGCTGTGGAGGAGGGGGAGGGGTCTAGCTGCTCCGTTTGCCTGGGCATGGAGCCAGGGCTGGGGCCGGGGGGTGCTCCCTCCTCTGCAGCCTGCTTGGGCATGGAGCCAGGACTGGGGCTGGGAGGCATACATTCCTCAGTGTTCGGGAGCAGATAAGAAGGCCCCAGCTGCTCTGAGGGTGGGCAAGACACAACACTTGGTAAATGCTACCTATCTACCTACCTACCTACATACATACATACATACTGGTAGTCTCAACCTACAACAGTTCATTTAGCAACTAATAGCATTGAAAATAAAGTGACTTATGACCGTTGGAACAGCTTGCCACCAGAAACTGTGGGCGCTCCATCACTGGAGATTTTCAAGAAGAGACTAGACAGAATGGTGTAGGGTCTCCAGCCTGAGCTGGGGGGTTGGACTAGAAGACCTCCAAGGTCCCTTCCAACTCCCTTACTCTATATTCTGACGGTCTAAGTCTATCTGGTGGAAGCGTTTCACGATCTCCACCATCGGCTCAGGGAATCTGCGCCTGGGGAGGGTCTCATGAGAACTCCAAGGAGGCGCCACCGCGAAGCCTCTGACCTTCTGACCTCCCAGGGCTGGCAAAGCCGCCCTTCTTCTTCGGGGGGGGGGGAACAGACGGGTGACTCTCAACATCTGGAAAGCTTCCAAGGAGCGCGATTCGTAACCACCACAATCGGGCCTTTGAGAGACGCCCGAAGGAACTTGAGCTCCTGCGAGAAGCTCTCTCCAGCAATCGCCCCCATCTTTTGGGCAAGAAGGTCACCAAGACAAAGCGAACTCGCACAAAGTGAACTCGCGACACAACTGAGTTGGCGTCTTCCTTCGGGCCAAGGGACTCATCCCACCCCACCCCACCCTTTCCTTGTTCTGTGGCACTGAAGTCGCAGATGTTGTGTAGGCATTTCGTGCCGAAGCTACGCGGAACGCAGATGTCTTGATCAGATGGGAGGGTGTGGGTGCGGGTCATTTTTTTGCCACAACACACACACACACACATATGTTTAATAAAATCCAGAGGGCTCCAACCGGGATCGTGTCATAGCATCACTCCAGACTGAGCAACCACAAAAAAGGAAGGGAGACAAACAGTATGGGTGGGATTCCCATAGTGTAGCAACTGGTTCGCCCGTTACTGGAAAGGTGAGCTTGCACGCCATCCGTGCATGTGTGCAGCATCGGAAAACATGGCAATTGGCTCGCGTGTGACGTCCACGCCTGCGTACAGCATGAAAACCACAGCGAAATAGGATGGGTTAGGTTGCCATGACCGGTTTGCCCGAACCGGATAGAACCAGCTGAATCCCACCTCTGGAGACAAATAAAAATACAGATAGTCCTCGACATACGGCTTCAATTGAGCTCAAAATCGCTTTTGTTAAGTGAGACCTTTGTTAAGTGAATTTTGCCTCATTTTACGACATTTACAATAATACAGTTGTTAAGTGAGTCTCGTTTCCTCTGGGCTTCTTTTGCAGAAGGTTGCAGGGGCTCCTCCGTTTAACGACCAGAATTAGGAGATCAGCATGGTCCTTGCATTGGCGGTTTCAAGCGAGACGCACCTGACCCACGACCTTTGTTGGTGCGGTCGTTAAGCGCATCGCGGGCGGTTCATTGAAACACGAGGTGGTTAAGCAGAGCTGGCTTCCCCCTATTTGGACTTTGCTCGTGAGAAACCAGCTGGGAAGGTTGCAGGTGGCGGTCATAGGATCCTCGGACACTGCAAATTTGGGCCCTTGGTGTCGTGTCCCACTCCTCCGCTGACGGCCGGGTCAGGGAAATCCGAATCAGGCGTGCCTCTGCAGCTCTGTCAAAGTCCTAGCAAAGTCCTCAGAGCAGGCAGGAGACCAGAAAGTGACTTCAGCAAGATACGTTCGACTTTGCCTGACTCAGAGAACGCCAGAAAGCAGATCCTTTATATAGGCCATGGGGTGTGGCTCCATGACTCAGCACTCATTAAGGCCTGCCCCTCCCTTCCTTCTGTTGCCTCCGCCTATCCAGCCTTCTGATGCGAGGGTCACTCCAATCAGCAGCTGTTGGGAATAAACCCTCCTCAGGCTCACATGCTGTGGAGGAGGGGGAGGGGTCTAGCTGCTCCGTTTGCCTGGGCATGGAGCCAGGGCTGGGGCCGGGGGATGCTCCCTCCTCTGCAGCCTGCTTGGGCATGGAGCCAGGACTGGGGCTGGGAGGCATACATTCCTCAGTGTTCGGGAGCAGATAAGAAGGCCCCAGCTGCTCTGAGGGTGGGCAAGACACAACACTTGGTAAATGCTACCTATCTACCTACCTACCTACATACATACATACATACTGGTAGTCTCAACCTACAACAGTTCATTTAGCAACTAATAGCATTGAAAATAAAGTGACTTATGACCGTTGGAACAGCTTGCCACCAGAAACTGTGGGCGCTCCATCACTGGAGATTTTCAAGAAGAGACTAGACAGAATGGTGTAGGGTCTCCAGCCTGAGCTGGGGGGTTGGACTAGAAGACCTCCAAGGTCCCTTCCAACTCCCTTACTCTATATTCTGACGGTCTAAGTCTATCTGGTGGAAGCGTTTCACGATCTCCACCATCGGCTCAGGGAATCTGCGCCTGGGGAAGGTCTCATGAGAACTCCAAGGAGGCGCCACCGCAAAGCCTCTGACCTTCTGACCTCCCAGGGCTGGCAAAGCCGCCCTTCTTCTTTGGGGGGAACAGACGGGTGACTCTCAACATCTGGAAAGCTTCCAAGGAGCGCGATTCGTAACCACCACAATCGGGCCTTTGAGAGACGCCCGAAGGAACTTGAGCTCCTGCGAGAAGCTCTCTCCAGCAGTCGCCCCCATCTTTTGGGCAAGAAGGTCACCAAGACAAAGCGAACTCGCACAAAGTGAACTCGCGACACAACTGAGTTGGCGTCTTCCTTCGGGCCAAGGGACTCATCCCACCCCACCCCACCCCTTCCTTGTTCTGTGGCACTGAAGTCGCAGATGTTGTGTAGGCATTTCGTGCCGAAGCTACGCGGAACGCAGATGTCTTGATCAGATGGGAGGGTGTGGGTACGGGTCATTTTTTTGCCACAACACACACACACCCATATGTTTATAAAATCCAGAGGGCTCCAACCGGGATCGTGTCATAGCATCACTCCAGACTGAGCAACCACAAAAAAGGAAGGGAGACAAACAGTATGGGTGGGATTCCCATAGTGTAGCAACTGGTTCGCCCGTTACTGGAAAGGTGAGCTTGCACGCCATCCGTGCATGTGTGCAGCATCGGAAAACATGGCAATTGGCTCGCGTGTGACGTCCACGCCTGCGTACAGCATGAAAACCACAGCGAAATAGGATGGGTTAGGTTGCCACGACCGGTTTGTCCGAACCGGACGGAACCAGCTGAATCCCACCTCTGGAGACAAATAAAAATACAGATAGTCCTCGACATACGGCTTCAATTGAGCTCAAAATCGCTTTTGTTAAGTAAGACCTTTGTTAAGTGAATTTTGCCTCATTTTACGACATTTACAATAATACAGTTGTTAAGTGAGTCTCGTTTCCCTCTTGACTTCTCTTGTCCGAGAGTCACAAAAGGGGATCAGGTGAGCCCGGGAGATTGCGACCGTCATAAATATGAGTCAGTTGCAAGCATCTGAATTTTGATAATCTGACCATGCGGATTGCGCAACGGTCGTAAGTATGAAAAACGGTCCTACGTCACTTTTTTCAGTGCCGTTGTAACTTTGAACGGGCACTAAATGAACTGTTGTAAGTCACGAACTGCCTGTAATCCACATTTTTAGAGAAGGGAGAGAGGGAGGGGGAGGGAGGGTGGAGGAAGGAAGAGAGGAAGAAAGGGTGGGAGGAAGAGAAGAGGAAGGCAGGAGGAATAAGGAGGAATAAGGAGGAATAAGGAGGAAGAGTGGGAGGGAGGGAGGGAGGGAGGAAAAAGGGGGAGAGGAAAACAGGAGGAGGGGAGGAAGGAATGAAGGAAAGACGGAGGGGGAGGAAGGGGGAATAGGAAGGAGGGAAGGAAGGAAGGAAAATTGAGAGGAGGGAGGGAGGGAGGGAGGGAGGAAGGAAGGAAGGAAGGAAGGAAGGAAGGAAGGAAGGAAGGAAGGAAGGAAGGAAGGAAGGAAGGAAGGAAGGAAGGAAAATTGAGAGGAGGGAGGGAGGAAAAGGGAAGGAAGGAAGGAAGGAAGGAAGGAAAATTGAGAGGAGGGAGGGAGGAAAAGGGAAGGAAGGAAAATTGAGAGGAGGGAGGAGGAGGAGGAGGAAGGAAAAAGAAGGAAAGAAGGAAGGAAGGAAAATTGAGAGGAGGGAAGGAGGGAGGAAGGAAGGAAGGAAGGAAAATTGAGAGGAGGAAGGGAGGGAAGGAGGAAGGAAGGAAGGAAGGAAGGAAGGAAGGAAGGAAGGAAGGAAGGAAGGAAGGAAGGAAGGAAGGAAGGAAGGTTGGTTTCATTTCAAGCCAAAAATTGAACGCCACTTTGGTGTCGTGGAGACCCAGGTTCAAACAGGCCCCTCCGTCCCTTGTGACTTTGGGCCAGTCCCCCTCCTCAGCTGCCCTTCCCTCCCAGGGTTGCCCTCCCTGGAAAAATGCAAGAGGACCCCAATTCCATCAATGTCATGATAGAAATCGTATCGAGAATTACATCTAGGTAGGCGTGGAGCTGGCCTAGGGCCTAGGGCAACCAGGACTGGCTCCCGATATCCTGCAGTGTTGGACAAACCATTGATCATTCGGAGACACACACACACTCCCGCCATGGGCGAGAGGGATGAGGCGGGGATGGGGAGGGGAGTCAGAGCAAAGAAGAGCTCCTTCCTCCGCCGGCTGGAGCAGCCCATCTCCTTGGGGAAGCTGACCTCACCCTGTCAATGAAACTCTACCCAACGACGCTCTGACATAAGGTCACAGACAGAGACAAAGCCAAGGTTAGCGTCAACACAACAGGCCAGGCAGATCAGAGACACCGATAGGAGGCTGGCACGGCAGGCGCTTTTCACTCGCGGGGTTTTCCTGAACCTCCCTGACCAGAGGGAGGGTGGGTGAACTTCTCTTCTTTCTCCTCCCCTTCCCCTTTCTCCCCCTCCTCTTCCTCTTCCTCTGCCTCCTCTTCTTCCTCTCTCTTTTTCTTCTTTGGTGTTGGAGCAGAGTGTCAGGATCTATCTATCTATCTATCTATCTATCTATCTATCTATCTATCTATCTATCTATCTATCTATCTATCTATCTATCTATCTAACTATCTATCATTCATCTACACAGCCATTATCTATACATTCATTCATCTAGCCTCTATATATCCATCTAATTATCCATCATTTGTCTGTCTGTCTGTCTGTCTTATCTATCTATCTGTCTATCTATCTACACATCCATTATGTAGACATTCATTCATCCATCCTCCAAATACCTAGACATCCATCCAATTATCCTTCTAATTATCCATCCACTATCTGTCTGTCTGTTTATCTGTCTGTCTGTCTGTCTGTATCTATCTGTCTGTCTGTCTGTCTGTCTGTCTGTCTCTATCTATCTATCTATCTATCTATCTATCTATCTATCTATCTATCTATCTATCTATCTATCTATCTACCTACCTACTTACCTACCTATTATCTATCTATCATCTATCTACATATCATCTATCCATCCATATCTATCTACCTACCTATCTATCTATCTATCTATCTATCTATCTATCTATCTATCTATCTATCTATCTATCTATCTATCTATCTACTTATCTACCTATCTTCGCCATCTAGTTATCTACCTGTTAAGAAAATTTACAGGGCCGTCAAACTCACTCACGGTGACTCACAATATGAAAAAGAGTGACTCGCTCACAGGGACTCTGAGCCGTTTACAGAATTCTGGGAGTTGAAGTCCACACCTCTTAAAGTTACTGAGGTTGATTAAACGTTGCCATGTCAAAAATTAGCCCAAAGGTGCTTTTTTTAAAAAAAAAAGGCAACTGGACTTTCTTGATTTTTCCTGAAGATGTACCATTTCTCATTAGGCCATGAGCCACCACGGCTCATGGTCTCTAATCTTATGAGAAGCCTCAGATTCATGTCCTGAAAGATTCATTCTCAATCGATCAATCAGAATAGAACTGGAAGGGACCTTGGAGGTCTTCTAGTCCAGCCCCCTGCTCAAGCAGAAGATCCTATACCATTCCAGGCAAGTGACTGTCCAGTCTCTTTCTAAAAACCTCCAGTGATGAAGAAGCACCCACAACTTCTGGTGGCAAGCTGTTCCACTGGTTAATTGCTCTCACTGTCAAGAAGTTTTCTCCTTAATTCCAGGTTGCCTCTCTCCTTGATCAGTTTCCACCCGTTGCTTCTTGTTTTACCCTCAGGTACTTTGGAGAATAGCTTGACTCCCTCTTCTTTGTGGCAGCCCCTGAGATATTGGAAGACTGCTATCATGTCTCCCCTAGTCCTTCTTTTCATTAAACTAGACATACCCAGTTCCTGCAACCGTTCTTCATGCCTTTGACTTATCGACTGTGGGTTCACGTAATGATTGCCACAAAAAAGGATCATAAAATCAGTTTAGTCACGTGGGTCACTTGTTTTATATCCATTATGACTTACAACTACCATAGGCAGGTTCTATTACGGTCGTAAGTCAAGGCCTACCTGTTTTTAGGGCCGCAAACCCTGATTTTGCCTGGAGATTTGATGCTACGTTATAAACCACCAGCTGCATTCATGCCTGGAATTTGAGACAACTTCCATCCCGTCAAATTCATCAAAAGAGGAAGAATCCCACTGTACAGCAGGAGCCAAAATTGTGGAAACCTTTTGGGAAAAGTGTATTTTCTAAAACTAGCTAATAACACCACTTTTTGGGGGGAGTAATACCATAAAATTATATATCAATGGAAAGATAATTGAATCAAGAGTGTAATGCAATAACTTTTATGAAGGATTTTCTATTAGAATAGCAGTTACCATATAAAGAAGGAAAGTGAAACACGTAGAAAAAATGAGATATACAAAAATGATCACCATAGAAAAAACAAGATATACAAAAACGATCCCCATGTCAGTTAATACTTAGTTGAATAACCTTTAGGATGAATTACAGGCCTTACAACGTCTTCCCATGGAGTGAACCAAGTCTTTGAGTTCTGCAACTATTATCATATGAAACCAAGATTGAATGATGGCTTCTATTAACTGGGTTTTATTGCTGGGTTGCTTCTGACTAACAAGTTTCTTTAGTCGGCTCCCTAGATTTTCAATTGGGTGAAGGTCTGAGCTATTCCCAGGCCATTCCAGCGGTGGACTAGGATTCTCTTGAAACTCCCCCCAAAAACTGGTGTTATTGGCCATCAAACCTCAAAAATACACTTTCCCCAAAAGGTTTCCCCAATTTCGGCCACGACTGTATGTGGATTTTCCTCCCCGTGGCGACTCCCGTGGGGGGAAACAAGGGAGTGTGAAACTTCCATTCAAAGCAAACAAGAATTCACAGCAGGCAGCCCTTGTCCCGTGCAAAGGATCAAAAAGGATCATCTGCAGATTCGGAGAGGAAAGAATTGGTTTGTGGCCAGCCAAGGACGAAAATAAAAGCCAGCCGAAAGGCCTACGTAGCATGCAAATGCACACACACACACACACAAACAAATACACACACATTAAGGGCCTTCCTTAGATCTGTTTGGTCGCTTCTGAATCCAGGTTTGCAACATTTGAGGCACAACTGCATTGCAACAGGATTCAAAAGTTGCCGTTTCTACACACACAGGCACACGCACACACACACACACCGCAACACAGAAACCGTAATCAGATTCAATTCTGTGCACTGAGACCATAGTTGAAGACAATCTGTTCTTGCCCTCCACACTGTTGTGACCCAGGCCGCAGTAGGTAGTACGAAACTCAACCACTGTAAAAACAAACAAATTTTATTATAATAGCTGAGAATTAACTTATTCACAATGTAGTCCAAGTAAATTAAAGCAAATTCCTCCCAACACAAATTCCTCAGTCCTATCACCAACCTTGGTCCAATTAGGCAAACTGCCAAAGGCCTTTCTTGGCAAAAGACGCCGATACAAAAATAAATGCAACAAGACAAAGCTATCAACGTTGTTTTCCGGCAAAGAGCCCAAATGCCGTTGCTGGTCTTTTAAGCCTTATGGGAGGGGCCAATCATCTCTTGGCCCTACTCCTGAGTCGTCCTCTTTGTTTGAGCTGCTCTTGCCTTCTGGCAGCTCTTCTCATGAGTGCATTAGAAACAGGCTCCTCCTGTTCCTCTGCCTCACTACTGTCAGCTTCTGGAGGCTCTGGAGTCTGCACCACACTCCCCGATGGCCCTGGCCCCACCTCAGCTTCCGACACAGAGCCCTCATCCGGGCCTTCCCCAGCCTCCAGGAGTGGCCCACACTCTTCCTCAGCCTCATCGCTGTCCGACTCCGTTGCCAGCTCCGCAGGCTGGTGGCAGACCACAACACACACAAATCCACATCCTGTTGCACATCGCAGCCACGTTCACGCAGTCTGCTGGACACGTAGTCCTCAACTTATCCACATTTTTTTTTTTGGAATTTATATCCCGCCCTTCTCCGAAGACTCGGGGCGGCTTACATTAGTCTTCATACTAATGTACATATGAAGACAAGCAAGAGTCTTCATCCATTTGTATATTATATATAAAGTCAACTTTTTATTGCCCCCAACAATCTGGGTCCTCATTTTACCTACCTTATAAAGGATGGAAGGCTGAGTCAACCTTGGGCCTGGTGGGACTTGAACCTGCAGTAATTGCAAGCAGCTGCTGTTAATAACAGACTGCTTAGTCTGTTGAGCCACCAGAGGCCCTTTTCATTAAAAAGCGTTTGAAAGGTAAAACAGCACAGAAATAAAGTGGCATTTTTCTCCCACTGTCGTTCCAAAGGCGCTTTTTTCAAGAGGCAACTGGACTTTCTGGTTTTTAGACTAGAATAGAATGAATGAGCTGGAAGGGGCCTTGGAGGTCTTCTAGTCCAGCCACCTGCTCAAGCTGAAGAACCTATACCCATGATGGTGAACCTATGGCATGCGTGCCGGAAGTGACACACAGAGTCATGTCTCCGGGCACACGAGCCATCACCCGTTGCTCTTCCGGGTTTCAGTGTGCTGGCCAGCTGGTCTTCAAGCGTGCAGGAGTGCTAAAAACTGGAAGGACAGCGGCTATCACCCATGCGCGCACCGGGAAGATGATCTTCCGATTTCTGGTGCATTCATACGCACCGGCCAGCTGGTCTTTGTGCGCGCATGCAGGGCAGAAACTGGAAAACCAAGTTGCCGGTGTGCATGCACTCACCGGAAACCGGAAACTCATCTTCCCGGCGCATACCCCTGTTTTGACACTTGGTGCCGAAAAGATTGGCCAACACTTATCTATACAATTTCAGATATGTGACTGTCCAGTGAGTCTCTTCTTAAAAACCTCCAGTGATGAAGAAGCACCCACGATTTCTGGAGGCAAGCTGTTCCACTGGTTAATTGTTCTCACTGTTAGGAAGTTTCTCCTTAATTCCAAGTTGCTTCTCATCCATTACCTCTTGTCCTGCCCTCAGGTGCTTTGGAAAATAAGTTGACCCCCCTCTTCTTTGGGGCAACCCCTGAGATATTGGAAGACTGCTATCATGTCACCCCTGGTCCTTCTTTTCTCTAGACTGGCCATACCCAGTTCCTACAGCCATTCTTCATATGTTTTAGTCTCCAAGCCTTTGATCCTCTTAATTGCTCTTCTCTGAACTTTTTCCGAAGTCTTAACATCTTTTTTTGTAGTACGGTGACCAAAATTGGTTGCAGTATTCCAGGTGTGGTCTTTTCTTTGAAAATGTTTCGTTTCTCACCCAATAAGCATCTTCAGCGCCATTGGGACCACCATGATCAAGGTTTTGGTAACTATCTTCAAAGCGCTCCATGGCTTAGGGCCGGGCTACTTACAGGACCGTCTGCTGCCACCGATTGCCTCCCACCGACCCGTGAGCTCTCACAGGGAGGGACTCCTTAGGGTGCCGTCTGCCAGGCAGTGCCGACTGGCGGTGCCCAGGGGAAGGGCCTTCTCTGTGGGGGCTCCCACCCTCTGGAACGAACTTCCCCCAGGACTCCGTCAACTTCCTGACCTTCGAACCTTCCGCCGCGAGCTTAAAACACATCTATTTATTCGTGCAGGACTGGACTAGAATTTTAATTTTAAATTTAATTTTAATGGGGTTTTATCATTTTAATTGTAATTTTGAATTTTGGCCTATTTAAATAAGTTTTTTAATTAGTGTTTTATCTTGTATTATATTTGTATTTTTATCTGGCTGTAAACTGCCCTGAGTCCTTCGGGAGATAGGGCGGTATAAAAATTTGATTAAATAAATAAATAAATAAATAAAATGACCTGGATGACTCAGAATATCCCTAGACATTTTTCACACTTAATGAGCGTTGTAGCATCCCCATGCTCACGGGAACAAAATCCAAGCGTTTGGCAAAGGACTCGTATTTATGACGGTTGCAATGTCCCACATAATCCCCTTTTGCGACCTTCAGACAAGCATAGTCAATAGGGAAGCCAGATCCACGTAACCGTGTTGGCAAGAAAGGTCACAAAAATGGGGCAAACCTCACTTAACAATCGTCTCACTTAGCAACGGGAAATGTTGGGCTCCATTGTGGTCCAGGAGAACTTGTATGTCTTTCATCGCAACATCAGGAATGAATGGGGTGGATTTGGTCACTTGGAAGTGGGTGACAAGCCACCAGTGTGACAACGAATAAAATAAAATAAAATAAAATAAAATAAAATAAAATAAAATAAAATAAAATAAAATAAAATAAAATAAAATAAAATAAAATAAAATAAAATAAAATGAAATGAAATGAAATGAAATGAAATGAAACGAAACACGACAGCTGGAGTTGGACACTAGGGAATTTGCAATTCATGTATGTATTGAACATATGGTTCAATTTATTGCTTACAGATCTCAGTAGCACATTATTAACTTGCCCTTTGACCCCTGGACATAGGTCACAAGCATGACCCGAACCTGGGCCATAGAAATAAATATTCCAATAATCATGCACTCTTTTTTCCCTTAGCACAGCTCAATATAGAAACCAATATTTCAAAAACTTGAAGATGGCGGGGGGGCTTCAACTCCCAGAATTCCCCAGCCGTGTTCTTAAACGCTAAGCCACAGATTTTCAACCTCAGCAATTTTAAGGTAGGTGAACTTCAGAGTTCTCAGAATCTCCAGGCTGGGGAATTCTGGGGGTTGAAGTCCACCCCTTTTCAAGTTGAGAAAAGACTTGCTCCAAACCAGGGGTCTCCAAGCTTTGGTGGCTGAGGTATTCTGGGAGTTAAAGTCGACAAGTCTTAAAGTTGCCAAGATTGGAGACCCCTGCTCCGAAGTCTAAACCAGTGTTTTTCAACTAGAAGGTGTGCGGACTTCCATTCCCAGAATTCTCCAGCCAGAGGATTCTGGGAGTTTGAAGTCCACCCATCTTCCAGTCGTCAAGGTTGCAATATGTTGCTCTATACCAGGGGTGTCAAACTCAAGGCCCTCAGGCCGGATCTGGTCCATGGGTTGCATAGATCTGCTCCACGGTGCCTCTGCCAGCTGGAGGGCTCTGTTTTCAGCTCTGACGGCCTCCTGCAGCCTCTCCCGGACTCTGTTTCTGCTGGCTGAGGGCTGCAGGGTCTCCTGCTTGGCCGGGGTTGGAGGGGGGTTGGACTAGATGACCTACAAGGTCCCTTCCAACTCTGTTAATCTGTAATCTGCAGGAGGCCATCGCAGCTGAAAACGGAGCCCAGGAGGGCCATGCATGGACTGCAGGACATCCAGTTGGCCACGCCCACCCTAGTGCCACACCCTTCCCAGGCACATGTCCCATCCTCCACCCCCGTGGTCAAACACAACCCTGACTTTGAAGCCCTGCTCTAAAACTTTCACAGCCACCTTGCAAAGCGAAGCAACGGCGCACGGCCGCCAGAAGATGGCAGCACCTGGACGAAGGCAATCCAGTGGGGAAGATCAGGGCGAAGAAAACAAGACTTGTGAAGAAGTTTGCTAGTTAAGCAACACGATTCTTAAAAAAACGAGTGGATCTCCCTTCTCCGTGGTTCTGTGGCCAAGATCACGCCTGGGGGATCTCAAACGGAAAATCCTCTTTCCACGTTCTCCCCCTAATCCTGGTAACTGGGCGAGGAAGCAATCGGCCAGACCCAAACCGAGTGATGTTATCTCCATCTGGGGTAGATTTTGTTAAAATCCAGCTGCTAAACACTCGCCCTCTCTGGCTTGGCTTGGCTTGGGTTCCCACGGGCTGCTAAACCAGGGTTTGTTTTAAACCTGATTTAGTTAAGAAGCCACTGAGCTATAGAGCAAACTGCATGCCAAACACAGCAAGCAGACATAACGGTTGGATATGGTTTTTGTGAGCAATGACCATTAAGAGAGCCTTTCCCAAAGTCTTGAGTTTTCCTTTCTTCCTTTTCTTTTCCTTCCTGCCTTTTCCTCCCTTCCTTTGATCCATTTACTTCCTTCCTTTCTTCTTCCCATCTATCTCCTTCCTTCTTTCCTTTTTCTCCCTTCCTTCCATCTGCTTCCTTCCTTTCTTCTTCCCATTCATCTCCCTCCCTCCATCTTTCCTTTCCTTTTCTTCCCTTCCTTTCTTTTCTTTTCCTTTCCTTTTCTTTCCTTTCTTTCCTTTCCCTTCCCTTCCCTTCCTTTTTCCCATTCTTCCTCTTTTTCCTTGTTCTTTTCCTCCTTCCTCCCTCCCTCCTTCTTCCATTTCCATTCTTCCCTTCCCTTCCTTTCCCTTCCCTTCCCTTCCTTTTTGCCATTCTTCCTTTTTTTCCTTGTTCTTTTCCTCCTTCCTCCCTCCTTCTTCCATTTCCATTCTTTCCTTTCTTTTGCTTTCCCTTTCCTCTTTCTCTTTCTCTTTCTCTTGCCTTTCTGTCCCTGTTTCCTTTCCTTCCTCTCGTTTTCCTTCTTCCTTTCCTCCTCCCTCCCTCCCTCTTCCCCTTCCCCTTTCCCTTTCCCTCCCCTCTCCCCTCCTTTTTTCTCTTTCCCCCTTCCTTTCCTTTTCTTTCCTTTCCTCCTTCCTTTTTCCTCCCTCCCTCCGTCCCTCCATCCCTTCCTCCATTTCTATTCCACGTTGCTTCCTGATTAACTCAAGGCAGAAATCTGGAAACTGACATTCACATCTCCAATCAGTAGAAACGCTCAGCCAACTTCAGGATCCCCAGTAATCTAAGTAGATAAAAGCTACTTGTTGGGGTTTGGATGGGAGACCACAAGGAGATCACAAGGCTAAGCTAGGAAGCCAAAAAGCCATCCTAGAAGACAGTGGCAAACGCCTTCCATATTATTGCTTCCCCCCACTAAAAACAAAATCCCTAACATGAAAGAATGAATGGGCCTCTGGTGGCTCAGCAGACTAAGTCTGTCTGTTATTAACAGCAGCTGCTTACAATTACTGCAGGTTCAAATACCACCAGGCCCAAGGTTGACTCAGCCTTCCATCCTTTATAAGGTAGGTAAAATGAGGACCCAGATTGTTGGGGGCAATAAAAGTTGACTTTGTATATAATATACAAATGGATGGAGACTATTGCTTAACACAGTTACCCTGAGTCTTCGGAGAAGGGCGGGATATAAATTCAAATTAAAAAAAAAAAAATTCTTTCATTCAACCGCTCCAAACTCAGAATCCTCAAAAGCTGGTCTTAATATACGGTTGTCATAAACTGCTAGTGTGTCTCAGATTCCGGATGAAGGGAAGAGAAAAAACAAGGGATTAGAGGAATAACACAGAACAATAGTAACAAATTCAATGCAAATGGGCCACCGTTAAGAGATTTGTCCTGGGCTCGGAAGATGACACAGACACACAGATACCAAAAGCTCCGGACTAGAGAGAAATGTCAGGGAAGTATTTGTTAAACTTAACAATTTTAACACGACTGGACTTCAACTCCCAGAACTCCCCAGCCAGCAGTTTTCATTGGGGAAGGGAGGGAAAATGGATGTCGTGTCCCATTCCTCCGCTGACGGCCGGGTCAGGGAAATCCGAATCAGGCTTGCCTCTGCAGCTCTGCCCAAAGTCCTAGCAAAGTCCTCAGAGCAGGCAGGAGACCAGTAAGTGACTTCAGCAAGATAAGTTTGACTTTGCCTGACTCAGAGACTGCCAGAAAGCAGATCCTTTATATAGGCCATGGGGTGTGGCTCCATGACTCAGCACTCATTAAGGCCTGCCCCTCCCTTCCTTCTGTTGCCTCCGCCTATCCAGTCTTCTGATGCGAGGGTCACTCCAATCAGCAGCTGTTGGAAATAAACCTTCCTCAGGCTCACATGCTGTGGAGGAGGAGGTCTAGCTGCTCCGTTGCCTGGGCATGGAGCCAGGACTGGGGCAGGGGATGCTCCTCCTCTGCAGCCTGCTTGGGCATGGAGCCAGGGCTGGGACCGGGAGGTGCCCCCTCCTCTTCAGCTTGTCTGGGCATGGAGCCAGGACTGGGGCCGGGAGGCATACATTCCTCCGTGTTCGGGAGCAGATAAGAAGGCCCCGGCTGCTCTGAGGGCGGGCAAGACACAACAATGGATGTAACAATCCTCAATAACTGAACCCAGAATTTCCCCAGCAAAGCAAGACGGCGAAGCAGTGAGTTTTGCTCCGCTTTGCAGCCTCACTTGCTGCGGTTGTTAAGCAAACCAAAGCCGCTGTTAGGTTAAATCTGACCCTTCTGACAAGCACAGCAAACCGGGAGGCCCGATTCACTTAACAACCATGTCCCTAGCTTAACCACGGCAGCGATTCTCTTAACATTCGTGGCAAGAAAGGTCATAAAATGGGGCCAGACTCACTCAGCAACAGTCTCACTTAGCGACAGAAGTTTTGGGCTCAGCTGTGGTTATAGGTGGAAGACTATCTGTACTCCGTGGTGAAATCCAAAATTTGTTTCCTACCGGTTCAGTGGGCGTGGCTTGGTGGGTGTGGTGTAGCTTGGTGGGCGTGGCAGGGGAAGGATACTGCAAAATCCCCATTCCCACCCCACTCTTAGGGAAGGATACTACAAAATCTCCATTCCCTCCCCACTCCTGGGGAAGGATACTGCAAAATCTCCATTCCCTCCACACTCCAGGGGAAGGATACTGCAAAATCTCCATTCCCTTCCCACTTCTAGGGAAGGATACTACAAAATCTCCATTCCCACCCCACTCCTGGGAAAGGATACTGCAAATTCTCCATTCCCTCCCCACTCCTGGGGAAGGATACTGCAAATTCTCCATTCCCTCCCCACTCCTGGGGAAGGATACTGCAAAATCTCCATTCCCTTCCCACTCCTAGGGAAGGATACTGCAACATCTCCATTCCCTCCCCACTCCTAGGGAAGGATACTGCAAAATCTCCATTCCCTCCCCACTCCTAGGGAAGGATACTACAAAATCTCCATTCCCATCCCACTCCTGGGGAAGGATACTGCAAAATCTCCATTCCCTCCCCACTCCTAGGGAAGGATACTGCAAAATCTCCATTCCCTCCCCACTCCTAGGGAAGGATACTGCAAAATCTCCATTCCAACCCCATTCCTGGGAAAGGATACTGCAAAATCTCTATTCCCTCCCCACTCCTAGGGAAGGATACTGCAAAATCTCCATTCCCATCCCACTCCTGGGGAAGGATACTGCAAAATCTCCCTTCCCACCGCACTCCTAGGGAAGGATACTGCAAAATCTCCATTCCCATCCCACTCCTGGGGAAGGATACTGCAAAATCTCCATTCCCTCCCCACTCCAGGAGAAGGATACTGCAAAATCCCCATTCCCACCCCACTCCAGGGGAAGGATACTACAAAATCTCCATTCCCTCGCCACTCCAGGAGAACGATACTGCAAAATCTCCATTCCCACCCCACTATTGGGGAAGGATACTGGAAAACCTCCATTCCCACCCCACTCCAGGGGAAGGATACTGTAAAATCCCCATTCCCTCCCTACTCTGGGACAAGCCAGAGGTGGTATTTCCCGGTTCTCCAAACTGGTCAAAAGTTCCGCTACCGGTTCTCCAGAACCTGTCAGAACCTGCCTGTACTTTGAACCATAAGCAAACAGCTTGATTCAACACAACTTACAATGTCTTTCCAGCAAACACTTGCATCCAGTTCTGGGCACCATAATATAAAAAAGAAGTTGAGACTCTAGAAAGAGTGCAGAGAAGAGCAACAAAGAAGATTAGGGGACTGGAAGCTAAAACATACAAAGTAGGGGTCACCAACTTTTTGGACCTCAGGGACCACTAAATTCATAATTTTAAATCCTGAAGACCACCAACATGATTTTTTAAAAAACATAAATAGCATTTAGTGCAATATAAAAAATCCAAATAATTTTTCTGCGGGCCACTAAAATTTTCTCGCGGACCATCAGTGGTCCACAGATACAAAGAACGGTTCCAGGAATTGGGTCTGTCTTAGTTGAATGAAAAGAAGGACCAGGGGAGACAGGATAGCAAGTCTTCCAATATTTGAGGGGCTCCTGCAAAGACGAGGGAGGTCAACCTCGTCTTTGTATATTGTACTGTTTTTTAATCTGGCTGTACACCGCCCTGAGTCCTTCGGGAGAAGGACGGTATATAAATCTAAATAATAAATAAATAAATAAATAAATAAATAAATAAATAAATAAATAAATAAATAAATAAATAAATAAATAAATAAATAAATAAATAAATAAATAAATAAATAAATAACCTGTTTTCCAAAGCACCGAAGGCAAGAAATGATGGATCTACTTAACTCATATTTTGCATCTGTCTTTACACAAAAGGAAAAACAATCCAACCTATCAAAAACAGCACTACAAAAACAGATTAGAAACACAAGTTAAAATAGGGAAGAAAATGGTAAGTGAACACCTGTCTACCCTAGACGAGTTCAAATCACCAGGACCGGATGGATTACACCCCAAGCTTCTGAAGGAACTGGCAGACGTGATCTCAGAACCACTGAACTATATCTTTCAAAGATCCTGGAGCACAGGGAGCTGCCAGAGGACTGGAAAAGAGCTGATGTAGTTCCCATCTTCAAAAAGGAAAAAACAGATCCAGGAAACTACAGACCTATCAGTCTGACCTCAATACCGGGGAAGATTCTGGAAAAGATAATCAAGCAATGAATCACCGAACACCTAGAAGCAAACAAAGTAATAACCAAAAGCCAACATGGGTTTGTCAAAACAGATCATGCCAGACTAATCTTATCGCATTCTTTGACAAAATGACAAAATTAGTAGACCAGAGGAATGCTGTTGATATAATTTACTTGGACTTCAGTAAAGCATTTGATAAAGTAGACCATAACCTACTACTAGATAAAGTAGAAAAATGTGGGTTAGACAGCACCACCACCAGATGGATTCATAACTGGCTGACCAACCGCACTCAACGTGTAGTCCTCAACGGAACTACATCCACATGGAGGGAAGTATGCAGTGGAGTACCCCAAGGCTCTGTTTTAGGCCCAGTACTCTTCAACATCTTCATCAATGACTTGGACGAGGGGATAGATGGGGAACTCATCAAATTTGCAGATGACACCAAGCTGGCAGGAATAGCCAACACTCCAGAAGATAGACTCAAGATACAGAAGGATCTTGACAGACTTAAACATTGGATGGTGTCTAACAAATTGAAATTCAATGGTGAAAAAAGTAAGGTTCTACATTTAGGCCAAAAAAACAAAATGCACCAGTACCGTATATGTGGTACCTTGCTCAATAGTAGTACCTGTGAGAGGGATCTTGGAGTCCTAGTGGATAACCATCTAGATATGAGCCAGCAGTGTGCAGCAGCTGTTAAAAAAGCCAACACAGTTCTGGGCTGCATAAACAGAGGGATAGAATCAAGATCACGTGAAGTGCTAGTACCACTTTATAATGCCTTGGTAAGGCCACACTTGGAATATTGCATCCAGTTTTGGTCGCCACGATGTAAAAAAGATGTTGAGACTCTAGAAAGAGTGCAGAGAAGAGCAACAAAGATGATTAGGGACTGGAGGATAAAACATATGAAGAACGGTTGCAGGAACTGGGTATGTCTAGTTTAACAAAAGAAGGACTAGGGAGACATGATAGCAGTGTTCCAATATCTCAGGGCTGCCACAAAGAAGAGGAGTCGGGCTGTTCTCCAAAGCACCTGAGGGTAGAACAAGAAGCAATGGGTGGAAACTGATCAAAGAAAGAAGCAACTTAGAACTAAGGAGAAATTTCCTGACAGTTAGAACAATTAATAAGTGGAACGACTTGCCTTCAGAAGTTGTGAATGCTCCAACACTGGAAATTTTAAGAAAATGTTGGATAACCATCTGACTGAGATGGTGTAGGGTTTCCTGCCTGGGCAGGGGTTGGACTAGAAGGCCTCCAAGGTCCCTTCCAACTCTGATGTTATGTTAAGGATACTGCAAAATCTCCATTCCCTTCCCACTCCAGGGGAAGGATACTACAAAATCTCCATTCCCTCCCCACTCCTAGGGAAGGATACTACAAAATCTCCATTCCAACCCCACTCCTGGGAAAGGATACTGCAAAATCTCTATTCCCTCCCCACTCCAGGGGAAGGATACTGCAAAATCTCCATTCCCTTCCCACTCCAGGGGAAGGATACTGCAAAATCTCCATTCCCACCCCTCTCCCGGGGAAGGATACTGCAAAATCCCCATTCCCACCGCACTCCTAGGGAAGGATACTACAAAATCTCCATTCCCTCGCCACTCCAGGGGAAAGATACTGCAAAATCTCCATTCCCACCCCACTCCAGGGGAAGGATACTGTAAAATCCCCATTCCCTCCCTACTCTGGGACCAGCCATAGGTGGTATTTGCCAGTTCTCCAAACTGGTCAAAAATTCCCTTACTGGTCCTCCAGAACCTGTCAGAACCTGCTGGATTTCACCCCTGCCTGTACTTTGAACCATAAGCAAACAGCTTGATTCAACACAAGTTACAATGTCTTTCCAGCAAACACTTGCATCCAGTTCTGGGCACCATAATATAAAAAAGAAGTTGAGACTCTAGAAAGAGTGCAGAGAAGAGCAACAAAGAAGATTAGGGGACTGGAAGTTAAAACATACAAAGTAGGGATCACCAACTTTTTGGACCTCAGGGACCACTAAATTCATAATTTTAAATCCTGAAGACCGCTAACATGATTTTTTTAAAAACATAAATAGCATTTAGTGCAATATAAAAAAATCCAAATAATTTTTCTGCGGGCCACTAAAATTTTCTCGCGGACCACCAGTGGTCCACAGATACAAAGAACGGTTCCAGGAATTGGGTCTGTCTTAGTTGAATGAAAAGAAGGACCAGGGGAGACAGGATAGCAAGTCTTCCAATATTTGAGGGGCTCCTGCAAAGACGAGGGGGTCAACCTGTTTTCCAAAGCACCGAAAGGCAAGCCCGTCGGGAGGGAAACCAGTTCCAGCGCATGCTCGTGGCGACTATCAAATGGGTTCGGAGGTTATGGGGGGGGAGTGTGTTCCTTTGTGTGAGGGTGAGTCTATTTGCACGGTAAGTGGGAGGGGCAGATATGGCGGAAGGGGGATCGTATCGACATAGGGGTCACGTCGATGTCTGCAGGCGATCGCGTGCCCCGATCCTGACTTCTCCCGTTCCCGGATGGTCAAGACCCTCAGAGCCTGGGCCCGTCTGATGTTATACGCACGCACGGTCCGTGTGTCAAGGCCCCTAATACATGATCTGATACAGGGGTGCCACGGATATTATAGGCGCACGGAGACCTGGTTGGGCACTGAAGGGTGTGCCCTGGTCGAGATGTGCCCACCGGTTTCCGTGCATTCCATCAGCCGAGGGCCCAGGGTAGGGGTGGAGGGTATGTTGCTATTAAAGAGAGTCTAGAGCCGAGGGAGACCACTGTACCTCAGATTGCTGGGTGTGAATCCTCTTTGTGAGGTGGGGTCATAGATGTCAGATGGGCTTGCTGGTCGTACCTGGCTCCTTGCTGCGTGACAGCTGCCCTGCCCGAGCTCCTGGAGGTGCTTGCCGGGTGGCAGTGGAGACCCCAGACTTTTAGTCATGGGGACTTTAACTTGCCATCTGCCGGCTCGTCGACGGAGTAGCTCGGGAGTTCCTGGCCTCCATGACGGCCTTGGACCTGACTCAAGTAGTGGATGGCCCCACTCACATCGGGGAGGCACACTGGACCTGATTTTGTCTCTGGTCAGTGGTTGAGAGATCTGGACTTAAAGGAAATAGTCACTGAACCTTTGTCATGGTCAGATCACTCTCTTCTTCGCCTGGACTTTCTGACCGCTACCCAACACCGCAGGGAGACGGAACCATTACGGTGGTACCGTCCCAGGCGCCTGATGGACCCAGAGAGGTTTCGGACGGAGCTTGGGCCACTTCCTGAGGGTCTGGCTCACGGCACGGCAGAGGAACTAGCTGCAGCCTGGGAACGGGCTGCGGCTGGGGCTTTAGACCGTGTCGTGCTTTTGCTCTGACCCGGCGCAGATCCCAACCGGCCCTTGGTTCTCCGAGGAGCTGAGGGGATGAAACGCCGGAGAAGACGCCTAGAGAGTTCCTGGAGGTCCAGCCGCTCAGAGGCTGATCGGACACTAGTTAGATCCTATACCAGGACCTACCTAGTGGCACTGAGGAAGCGAGGCGCTACGCCTCCCTCATGGCGCGGGCAGGTAACCGCCCAGCTGCCCTGTTTCGGGTGACCCGCCCCCTCCTCCACCAGGGGGAGCGGGATGACCCGTTGCGGGGACGTGCTGAGGAGTTTAACGGTTATCTATATGATAAAATCGCTCAGCTTAGGGACGGTCTGGACCAAAATTGTGGCGATTCAGACGGGTATCTGAGGGCGGTCTTGGTGATGTTGTGTGGGATGAGTTTGACCCTGTGACTCGAGGACATGGACAGGTTGCTGGGTAGATTGAATGCCACCACGTGTTTATTGGACCCGTGCCCTCCTGGCTGGTGCTGGCCACTCAGGAGGTGACACGAGGCTGGCTCCAGGGGATTACGAGTGCTTCCTTGTTGGAGGGAGTCTTTCCGGCCGCCTTGAAAGAGGCGGTGGTGAGGCCCTCCTCAAGAAGCCTTCCTGACCCGCTGTTTTAGGTAATTATCGTCGTCTCCAACCCGCATGCAAGGTTGTAGAGAGTATGGTGGCATATCAGTTTCTGCACCTGGAGGAAACTGTCTATCTGGACCTGCTCCAGTCCGCTTCCGCCCGTTACAGCACTGAGACGGCTTTGGTCGCAGGATGATCTCTGAGGGCCAGGGATAGGGGTTATTCCTCTGCCCTGGTCCTATTAGACCTCTCAGCGGCTTTTGATACCATCGACCATGGTATCCTGCTGCGCCTTGGAGGGATTGGGAGTGGAGGCACCGCCATCGGTGGTTCTCCTCCCATCTCTCCGACCGGTCGCAGACGGTGTTGACGGGCAGAGGTCACCCCGCGCCTCACTTGTGGGTGCCGCAGGGCCCATTCTCTCGCCTTCTGTTCAACATCTATATGAAGCCGCTGGGTGAGATCATCAGTGGCTTCGTGTGAGGTACCAGCTGTACGCTGATGACACCCAGCTGTACTTTTCCACACCGGCCACCCCAATGAAGCTATCAAGTGCTGTCCCGGTGTTGGAAGCAGACGGTCTGGATGGGGAGAAACAGGCTCAAGCTCAATCCTCCAAGACGGAGTGGCTGTGGATGCCGCATCCCGCACAGTCAGCTGAGTCCGCGCTGACTGTCGGAGCGAGTCATTGGCCCCGATGGAGAGGGTGCGTAATTTGGGCGTTCTCCTGGATGCACGGCTGTCTTTTGAAGATCATTTGACGGCCGTCTCCAGGAGAGCTTTCCACCAGGTTCGCCTGGTGCGCCAGTTGCGCCTTTCTAGACCGGGATGCCTTGTGCACAGTCACCACGCCTTGTGACGCCTCGCCTGACTACTGCAATGCTCTCTACATGGGGCTCCTTGAAGGGCATCCGGAGGCTGCAGTTGGTCCAGAATGCAGCTGCTGGTGATAGAGGAGCCCTCGTGGCTCCCAGTGACACCTATCCTGCGCAGGCTGCACTGGCTACCTGTGGCCTTCCGGTGCGCTTCAAGGTGTTGGTGAACGCCTTTAAAGCGCCCATGGCATAGGGCCGGTTACTTACGGGACCGCCTGCTGCCACCGAATACCTCTCACCGACCGGCGCCTCACAGAGAGGGACTCCTCAGGGTGCCGTCGGCGCGACAGTGTCGCCTCACGACACCCAGGGAAGGGCCTTCTGTGGGGCTCGCCTCTGGAACGAACTCCCCAGGACTTCGCCAACTTCCGACCTCCGAACCTTTCATGAAAGCTCAAAACTTACTTATTTATCTGCGCTGGACTGGGTTAGTTTTTTAAGTTATGGGTTTTTAATGGTGATTTTATAGTTTAGGGTTTTATATCGGTCGTTTGACCGTTTTTAGTTTTAAATTGGCCGGTTAAATATTTCATTTTAAATGTATTTTAAATTTATTGTGTACCTATGTGTTTTAATAAGGCTGTACACCGCCCTGAGTCCTTCGGGAGAAGGGCGGTCTAGAAATCTAATTAATAAATAAATAAATAAAAATAAATAAATAAATAAGACAAGAAATGATGGATGGAAACTAACCAAGGAGAGAACCAATGGAACAGCTTGCCTTGAGAAGTTGTAGGTTGTAGGCCATCACTGGTGGCTTTCAAAAAGAGACTGGGCAACCATTTTGTCTGAAATGGTATAGAGCAGGGATGTCAAACACACAATGTGGTCAGATCTGGCCCACGGGGGCCATCCTGGAAAATGTACAGGGCTGACCCACGTCAATTTGACCCGGTCTACCCAATGCGAAGAGGAAACATGCCAACAGTTTGGAGAGTAACATCAAGCCCACCCAGTTGGCCATGCCCAGTGAGTGGCATCAAGTTGGCCACGCCCACCCAGTTGGCCACACCCACCCAGTTGGCCCCACCCACAAGGTCAACCACAGCCCTGATGTGGGTCTCAATGAAATTGAGTTTGACACCCCTGGTCTAGGGTGTCCTGCTTGGATTAGAACAGGGGTCTCCAACCTTGGCAACTTTAAGACTTGTGGACTTCAACTCCCAAGTCTTAAAGTTGCCAAGGTTGGAGACCCCTGGACTAAAAGACCTCCAAGGTCCCTTCCAACTCTATTATTCTACGTTCTATGTTGTAAACGGGCTAAGCCCACGGTTAATATCGTAATCATCCTACACAGGTAGTTTTCTATGGAGATTCTCAATCATCCAGGCCATGGTTGTCCCAAAGGTGTGTTTTCAAGAGGCAACTGTACTGTTGTGGCTCCAGCCCCCGAACCTGGCCCCTGACTGACTCGGAGAGTGAGGGGGAAGGGCCAGTAAGGCTTACCTCGGGAGCACCGATTCCTTTGGCTCAGCTCCAGGAGCCAGAACCAGGCCAGTCAGAGAACGTAATGAGGCCGTCATCCCCTGATTCCTCCCTTCCCCAGGCTACGCCTTCAGACCCAGCTCATAATAATAATAATCAAGCTTGGATCGACCCGCGCTTCAGAAGATTAGAGAGGTGGTGTCATCAAAGGGAAGGGTGGGGCAAGAGCCCCATCCCACAGGATATATAAGGAGCTTTGGGACTGCTCTCCCTCCACGGGAAGCAAAAGCTAGCTGAACTGTTTCAAAAAGAGCTGAGAGTCTTGTTCCGTGAGTCACTTGTTTGAACTTTGGTAGGCAGCTGTGATTTCTCTGCCAGGACTGATAAGAGCCGTGAATCCACTGGCTGAAGGCCAGCTCGTTGATCCGAAGTGGTGAAGGAGACAGAACATGTACTTTCTGGGTTTTTTCTTTGAAGATGTTTCGCTTCTCATCCAAGAAGCTTCCTCAGCTCTGAAGGACAACACACAAGGGGTCTGTTATCCTATTCATTCTGTCTTCCCCCAAACTGAAGTCATCCAGATGCACTCAATTCCATAATTCCAGCCATCTTATATTGGGTGGAACCAGCTCGGCAGGGCCCATCTGTTGGAAGAAGCCAGGTCCCTCCCATCAGATGCATCCACGGCGGCATCCTCACGCCGACGACACCAATGATGAAACGTGTGACGAGGTCAACAACGCATGTGACTTCATCCTGGCTTCTTCCAGAAGTTCACGAAGGACGGAACCGGTCATCTTTGGCTCCTCCCGCCTTCCTCTCTGAATTAGATTCCTCCCTTCCTTGCTCAACAAGTTACCAAGAATGGATCCTCGGATGGCGAAATGCGTCTTAATAACTGTACAATTTACTTAACAAATGTTGAGCTTGTAACACAGCCTTGGTTAATACCTTTAATTTATCGTTACATTTCCTTCAGGTTAACGGTTTCAGGGTTCTAATCTCTGCTTGTTATTAGCAAATGGCTCGCTTCTCGTTAAAGTGGAAAACCGGAGACGCGGAGGAGATTTACGTGCGATAAACTGGACCAGCGGGGAACGCACTTGCGCAAATAAATGGTGCACACATCGCTTTTAAGATGCGTTCTTGAGGTACGTTCCCTGTTTCATTAAGGGGGCAAGCAAGAGGCCTTTCTTTTGCTTGACAATGTGCCAAAATGTCCCCGAAGGATTTTGGTTCGGTCTGGTTTGGCTTCACGCTGAAGAATAATATCCACAATTTAAATATATATATATCTATATATATATTTATGTATATTAATGCAAGCTCATGTATTGCGTCATCTTTTCTACACTCCTCTTAAGTTAGGACCACATCAAGAAATGAAAAACTGCGTGCCAAGCAAGGGAGCCCATTAAATGTGTAACAGAAAATAAAAATAATAAGTCACCGAAATTAAAAACAGGTCAAGAAAACCACCCTAACGAATAAATCTCCTTGCCTTTTTTTTTTTCCTCTTCTCAGTTCTTCTATTTATGGTATAATTATCCAGTCTTTGGAGGTTTTTTTTTCCTTACCTTGTTTTAATTAGTTTCAATGTTGCTGCTAATATGGTTCGTACCTCTGATTTTCTAGCAGGGCATATATATATACATATGTGTCTGTGAGTGTTTGCATATTTCTATCTGGCATGACTTTTATTGTTGCTACTTTGATGTTTATTAGGGGTAGTTTATATGTTTCTATAGTCTGATAGATTCTGCAGTAAATAAACTAGTAAATGCACAGAATATATCTGTGCAAGCGGAGATTTATATGTCTTTTTTTCCTCCTCCAACCATTCATTTAGTCACCAAAGTTTCAACGGCGCTGAAGAAAGGGATTTATGCAGTGTTGGGATTCAGCCGGTTTGGGCAAGTAAGGGTGAACCAGTTGTTAAATTGCTGGCTGGCCCCGCCCCTCCCCGCCCCTCCCTGCCCCTTCTAGGAGTCCCCACGCGCCCCGTTTGACTCCCAGATAACTGCAGGGAGGCCTACTAGGCCCAAAATGGGGGTCTGGGCGGCCCCTCTGCAGCCCATTTTTGCTCCCAGAAGGCTGCAGGGAGGCTTACTAGGCCCAAAACGGGGGATGGGGCGGCTCCCCCGCAGTCCATTTTTGCTCCTAGGGGGATGCAGGTGGCCGAGTGCTGCCTGTCACAGGCCTCCTGGCCACACCCACCATGGCCACGCCCATCCAGCCGGTCATTAGGGCAGAAAACCGGTTGTTAAATGATTTGAATCCCGCCAATGCACTTATGACCATTCTTCACACTTACGACCGGTGCAGCATCCCCCATGGTCACGTGATCAAAAATTCAGACTTTTGGCCTTCAATTCTCTGCACATTTGATGGGCATCTAACTTAGAGATGTTTAGCAATTGGATTTGGTCAGTGATGGGATTCAGCCAGTTCGCACCACTTCGGGAGAACCGGTTGTTAACTTTCTGAGCAGTTTGCTGAACTGGTTGTTGGAAGAAATCATTAGGGCAGAGAACCGGTTGTTAAATTATTTGAATCCCACCACTGGATCTGGTCCCCATTTTGCATCGGATGTTTTCGATCAGTGTTTCTCAACCTTGGCCACTGGAAGACGTGTGGACTTGCAACTCCCAGAATTCCCCAGCCAGCCAGGATTAAAGGTTAAAAAACAGTGTCTTAAAGGAATGCAAAGGTTGGTGAAAAATTAACAAAAAATCCTTGAATTTTTAAAAATTCCCTTTTTTTTTTGTTTTTTGCTCAGTCCCCGCATAAGAAAGAAAAATGCGCATTTCAGCAAAAGCCGCTGCCGGAGGGGTTTGCCGCATGCAATTTTGGGGTTTGATCTTGGTTTTGTTTTGTGTTTTTTGGGGGGGTTTTTTTGTGCTAATGAGGCAGAAATCGGACTGAATGGACGGATGATTGAAATGACGGGGCCTGGACTTCCCCAGTAGATTGAACTGGCCATCTTTAATTAGTGGCTATCAAGAGGCGATTGTGGAAGGGCTTTATAATTTCATCACATCCCATGAAGGGAGGTCTGGAGGTGGCCGAGGAGACTCAGCCAGGATGCAAAGATTGTAAGCAGAAACAGCCAGCGACCAACTCATTTCAAAATCTCCTGCCTATCTTCCCTCCCTCCCTCTCTCTATCTCTCTTTCTTTCTCTTTCTCTATTCCTTCCTTCCTTCCTTTTCTTTCTTCTCTCTCCTTCCTGCCTTCCTTCCTTCCTCTCTCTTTCTTTACCTATTCCTTTCTCCTTTCTTTCTTTTCTTCCTTTCTTCTCTTTCTTCTTCCTTCCTTCTTTTTGTTCTTCTTCTCTCCTCCTTTTTTCCTTCCTTCCTTTTTTCTCATTTCTTCCTTTTCTTTCTTTCTCTTTCTTTCCTTCCTTCTTCCTTCCTTCCTTTCTCTCTCTCTTTCTTCTCTATTCCTTCCTTCCTTCCTTTCTCCTTCCTTTCTTTCTTTCTTCTCTCCTTCCTTCCTTTCCTTCCCTTCTTCCTTCCTTTCTCTCTTTCTTTCTCTAGTCCTTCCTTTCCCCTCTTTCTTTTCTTCCTTCTTTCCTTTTTCTTCTTTTCTTCCTTTCTTCCCTCTTCCTTTTCTTCCTTTCTTCTCTCTTCCTTCTTTCACCTCCTTTCTCTTCCGTTCTTTTTCTTTCTCCTCCCTTCATTTTTTCTCCTTTCTCCTTCCTTTTCCTTCCTTCCTTTTTCTTTCTCTTTCCTTCCTTCCCCCATCTCATCCTCTCTCCCTGCCTGGATGTCTTTAAGCCAGTCACCTTCTCTCGGCAGAGCCTACCTCGCAGGGTTGTTGTGAGGGAAGGGACAATAGGAGAAGGACGGAGTGTTAGGTATGTTCTCCACTTTGCATTATTTATACAAATACCAAAGACAGGAAATAAGTAAGTAATTAAGTAAATAAGCTCGTAGGTAAGTAACTAGCTAACTAACTAACTAAAATCTGCCCAAGGAAGTTTACCCATCCTGACAGCAACGTCCCCTTTAGGGACTAGACAGGAGCCTCTCCCTACTTGCAAAACTTTTGACTTTCAAACAGAGTTTGCCGCATTTTCTCCAAGCGGCCAAACACGTGGGGTATTTTCCCCCCCACAAGTCGGCTTCTGACGATCTGTCTAGTCTCGGCAAATCTTATTCCAGGAGCCTCTTCCGTCCCGTCTCCCAACAGCCAAGCTATGAATTTCCACGGGGCTTCGTCTGGCCTCCCTGACATGCCACACGGGGGTGGGGGGGGTGGACCCCCACGGCGGCCAAGGGGACTCGGTGGTCTATCCTTGGACATGCTGTTTTTGAAGTGTTGCCAAGAGGCCTCAGTTTGGCCAG